>NC_083413.1:84027918-84149666 GCF_020745735.1 Hemiscyllium ocellatum | reverse complement strand
TTTATTTCCACCACCAGGAAAAGTAGGAAAACACCCGAGTGGCCTGTGACGAGCAGTGCCCTTCACATCAAAGGGCAATGCTGTGTGATCAAAACAGTGAAGGGGAGGGCAGGGACTAAATCAAAATAGAGTTGGAGGGGGAAATGATGCACTCCACTCCCTGCGGCGCCACCTCTCCCTGAACAACTCCAGGGTGTTGGTGGACACCGCGTGCTCCTTCTCCAAGGACACCCGGGCCCTAACGTAACCGCGGAAGAGGGGCAGGCAGTCGGCCCTAACGACCCCCTCCACGGCCCGCTGCCTGGACCTGTTTATGGCCAGTTTGGCCAGGCCCAGGAGCAGACCCACGAGGAGGTCTTCAGACCTGCCCTCCCTCCTCCGCACCGGGTGCCCGAAGATCAGGAGCGTGGGACTGAAGTGCAACAAAAGCAGAGGAGAAGGTTTTTCAGAAAATCAAAAAGGGAGTGCAAACGCCCACACCCAACATACACATGGTCCACGGACTCCACAGCGCCACAGAACAAGCAGTTGGGCTGGGAGTCCGTGAACCACCGCAATCTGCGGTTGCAGGGGACTGCTGCGTGCAGCACCCTCCACCCCAGATCCCCGAGAGAAAGGGGGAGGACTCCTGCGTAGAGAGCCCTCCACTGGGGATCCCCACCGCCCGGTGGCAAATGGGCACGCCAGGGCGTGTCCGGGCGGTGGATGAGGGAGAAGAGGTGGACGGTGTGCAGCAGCAGTCGATATAGGACACACCTTTTAACGTCCTTGAACGGGACAAAGTTAAAATTTCGGAGGCGGCTCAGGTTGTGGGGCACAGGCTCCCGCGGGAAGTACGGGACCCTGGGGCCAATGTGAAATTCCGTCCGGGCAGGGGGTGAGCGCGGACGGGATCCCACCGCACACCTGAGCGTCCTCCAACTGGTGCACTACGTCGGGTCCGAGCACTGCCGTTTTAAGGCGTCGGATGCCGGTGGCCACGTACCGGACGTCTACCGCTGCCCTGCTCGCTATGTCTTGCGGCAACGTCCAGCCCAGGCCCCCGGCACCCAGCACGTCCCGACCCTGGTCACCCTCGCCGCCACGGCCCTCCCCTCCGACAGCCACTCGAACCCGCGAGCACGGAGGTGCGGATTCCTGAGCAACGGCTCCCTGACGACAGCCGCTACTCCTGCCGGAGGGTAGGCGCGACGCGATTCGACCATGCTCCAGACAGTGATCAGGTCCTGGTAAAAGACAGGCAGCACCTTGAGGGCGACCTCCAAACCGTCACGGTCGACGAACAGGAGCTGCGTGTCGTAGTTGAGGTTACGCACCTGGCGAAAAAAAAATACGTCGCCAGGGCGCACCACCTCGGAGGAGGCTCGACGTAAAGGTATCGCTGCAAGGTCTGAAGGCGGAAGGTCGCGACCTGGGTGCGGACGCACACCAGCGACTGACCGCCCTCCTCAATGGGGAGACTCAGAACCTGCGCAGCGACCCAGTGCATCTTTTTGTCCCAGAAGAAGTCGACCAACGTTCTCTGGATGTCAGCGACAAGCCAGGAGGAGGGACCAAAGTGACCAGCCGGTACCACAGCATGGCGGCCACCAGCTGGTTTATGACCAGCACTCGGCTCCTGTAAGATAGCACTCGGAGCAGTCCTGTCCAGCGGCCTAGGCGAGCCGAGACTTTGGCCTCCAGCTCCTGCCAGTTGGCCGGCAGGATTCCTCGGTCGGGCTGAGGTAGACCCCCAGGTAGAGGAGATGGGTGGTACTCCAGCTGAACCCCCGAAACTCCTCCGCAGGGAGTCCACCCGCCACGGACCCACCAGTAGCCCGGAACATTTGGCCCAGTTGATCCTGGCGGAAGACGCCGCCGAGTACACGGCCTGGCACTCGCGCATCCTCCCCAGGTCAGCCGGGTCGGTGAAAGTGAGGAGCACGTCGTCGGCGTAGGCCGAGAGGACCACCCCCGCGCCCGCGCCGCGCAGAACCAGCCCCGACAACCTCCTCCGCAAGAGGCGCAGGAAAGGCTCCACGCACAGGGAATACAGTTGGCCGGACAGGGGGCAGCCTTGACGCACTCCTCTCCCGAAGCGAAGGGGCGCCGTCAGGGACCCGTTAACTTTAACCAGACACTCTGCGGCGGCGTACAAAAGTCGGATCGGGCGACGAACTGCGTCCCGAACCCGAACGCCCGCAGAGTCCCGAGCAGGTACTCGTGATCGACCCTGTCGAACGCCTTCTCCTGGTCGAGAGACAGGAAGGCGCTCGGCAGACCAGCCCGTCGACAGAAATGGATCAGGTCCCGGACCAGATGGACGTTGTCTTGTATCCTCCGGCCCGGGACCGTGTAGGACTGGTCTGGGTGAATCATGTGGGCCAGCACGGAAGCCAGGCGAGAAGACAACACCCTGGCAAAGATTTTGTAGTCCGTGCTGAGGAGGGAGACCGGACGCCAGTTCTTCAAAGAACGAAGGCCCCCCTTCTTTGGCAGCAGGACGATGACCGCCCTGCGCCAAGAAAGGGGCAGCTCTCCGGCATTTAGACACTCCCCCAGGACCTGTGCGTAGTCGCTCCCCAGGACGTCCCAGAACGCCCTGAAGAACTCCACAGTCAGCCCGTCCAGCCCCGGGGATTTGCCCCTCGAGAGCCGGTCGAGGGCGCCGTCAGCTCCTCTAAGGTGACGGGAGCGTCGAGCCTTCCGGCGTCCTCCGGGCTGAGCTGCGGCAGGTCCTCCCACAGAACTCTGCGAGCGTCCTCGCTGGACGGATCCGGAGAGAACAGGGCCGTGTAATAGGATCGGACGTGGGCCCTGATACCCTCCGGATCCGAGACGAGGGACCCGTCGTCGGCCAGCAGCACAAGGAGCTGCTGACGGGTGCCACGCCTTTTTTCCAGCGAGTAGAAGAAGGGGGAGCCGCGGTCCAGGTCCTGGAGGAGCTGGAGCCGCGACCTCACGTACGCGCCCCGAGCCCCGACGAGCTGCAGGTCCCGGAGCGCGGCCTTCTTCTCTTCGTACACCCCGCGCAGGGCCGGGTCCGCGTCGGGCTGACCGAGGCGTGACTCCAGGTCGAGCATCTCCCTCTCCAACTCCCCGATCCTGGATTTCCGCCTCTTCGTCGACCCCCTCGCGTACTCCTGCCAGAAGACGCGGACGTGAGCCTTGCCCACGTCCCACCATAGCCTCAGGGAGGGGAAGCTTCCCCGCTTCCTTCTCCAGCCGGCCCAGAAACGACGAAACGAGTCCCGGAACCGCTCGTCCTCCAGCAGCAGGTTGTTAAAGTGCCAGTACGCGGAGCCCAACCTGGCGCCGAACGGAAGGAGTTCCGCCCACACCAGGTGATGGTCCGTGCACGACACCTGCCGCGTGGAGGCCTTCGGAAAGCAGGAGGCGTACGCCCGCGAAACGTACAGGCGGTCGATTCTGGACGCTCCGACCCCAGGCCTCACGAAGGTGAAGGCGATGGAGTCAGGATGGAGATTCCGCCAGACGTCCACCAGGTCCAAGGACTTGACCAAGTCCCCCAACCTCCTCCCCGACGTCGAACTCGTGCGGGCACCGCCGTGGTCCCTGTCCTCGAGGACGCAGTTAAAATCTCCCCCGAGGACGACGCACTGGTTCTCGTCGATGGAAGCGAGATGAGCGGACACTTCTTCGAAGAAGCTCGCTTGCCTCGGCCCGGCCAGGGGAGCGTAGACGTTCACCAAGTGAAGCACCGCGCCCCCCAGCCGAACCGTCAGGTGAAGCAAACGGCCTGGCACTGGCTCCCTGACCCCCAAGATCTCCGGCTGAAAATGCGGGGCCAACAAGATAGCCACCCCGCCAGATCTGCGGGTGAGGTGACTCATGTAGACCCCCCTCGCCACTCCAGGAGCCAGGTGGCTTCGTCTCCCGGGGTAGTGTGGGTTTCTTGCAGGAAGCACACCGCATACCTCCCGTCCCGAAGGACCGAGAGGGTCTGGAATCTGCGCTGTGACTCCCTGCTGCCGTTGATGTTGAGGCTGGCTATAGTTGTCTCCATGTCGGAAGTATAGTGCAACCACCACCAGTACACACAGTTAAACTATGTACATAGTTACTGGGAGGACGAGAGAGGGGCACAGAAGTCCCTCGCCCTCACCAGGAGTGCTCCCAGGAAGTTCCTGACTCGCTTTCGCTCATTGACGTCAAGCCCGGGCGCCTGGCGCGCAGCGTGGGCCGACCAGTAGACTCTTTCGAAGGAGCTCCAGCGGTCGAGCGCCAGTTGGGCTCTATCCCGGCGACTCCGAGTTTCCTCGACAAATTCCCGGAGTTCCTCGAGGGGGATGAGGGGGAGATCGGTGGGGGGCACCTGGGACTCGAAAATGTCGCTGGAGACGGACTCCGCGTCGTCCCCGGTGTCCGCCACCGATCCAGAACCCTCCTCCGGGAGGTCGCCTTCGGTCACCGACCCCTCCCCCACCGAGAGGATGGGGGCTGGTCCGGCACCGCCAACTGGCCTCAAACCTCCAGTGACCCCACCCCCAGGGTCACCTTCAGTCCCTTCCTCGGCGCACCCCTTCCCGGAACGCCCCGAGTTCGGGTCGCCGGGCGGCAGAGGCTCGGGGCCCCGCTCCCCTCCCGACACCGGGACGCCCGGCTCCTCGGGGAAAAGGTCCTCCCCCAGGGCCAAGGCCCCGGAAAAACAGTCTGGGAGGGAGGAGCGAGGATAACACCTTCCTCCCCTCCACCGCTCGACGACCCAATTGTAAAAAGAACGCGGTCGCCTGCACCATGGCCCGTGATGGTATTAAAATCCTCCCCAGGGGCTGGAGGAGTTATGGCGGTGGAAGGCCCGGCTGTCGCCCCTGGGGGTTTGGGCAGGTCAGGCCATGGTGCAGGACAGTGAGGAGACACCGTCGGCTCATCCCCTGGAGAGGGGCAGCGCCGCCGGCGCGCTGATGGGATTTCTCCCCCCTCCGAGGGCCAGTGCCTCTTCCCCAGAGAGACAGGGGGGAGTTTATGAGCCTTCTCCTCCCCGCCCGCCTTGGTGGTCATGGGGCCCGAGGTCCCTCCCCCCCGCCTTTCCCGGAATACGATTGGCTGGGGGAAGTCAGGGGGCGTGGCCAGGGTGGGGAGGGTCAGCCATGTCACTTCCTGCCCCGCCCCTGGTATATCAGGTGATGGCGGGCGGGGCAGGGGCCCAGTTCCCTCTCCGGGGCCCAGAGACACGGTCGCTGCAGGAAGTGGAGCAGCGATGGTTCCCCCAGGTTAGTGCCAGGGTGTGGCTGGGTGGGGCGGGGCTCAGTTTCTGGAGGGGGGTTGAAGCCCCAGGAGTTTCCTTAACGAGGTGGGGGTCGGTGTTGGGGTCGGGGTCAGTGGGGCCAGGATCAGGTACGGGTTTGGGGGTTCGGGGGTCAGGGTTCCCGCGCCGGGGCGACGCTGGCACGGCCGCAGGGGCATTGTCGTGCCGGGGCTGGGCAGGTCGTGGGTTACGTGGAGGGGAAGGGGAAGGGGATGGGGATAGAGTGGTCTCCCCGTGGGCGGGCTTGACGCGTTGCGTCTTCCTGAGCGCCTTCCGTTCGGTCGGACGCTCACCCTCCTCCCTGCCAGAGGCTGAGGCATTGGGAGCCTCCGGCTTAGCCCCCGGTGCCGGGGCTTGTGGTGTTGACTTTGGGGGAGGGGAGTGGGTGCGGCGGCACCACCCGCAGCCGTTGGTGTGGGCTGGGCAGCCTTCTGGGTGGGACAGTTCTTTCGAATGTGCCCCACCTCACGGCACAGGTGGCACCGCACGCCGTCCGCCGTCCAGAAGGCGCGGTATGCCGCGCCCTCGTGGAGGACAGTGAATGAGCCCTCCGTGACCTCCTCCCGGGCCAGGCAAATAAACACCTGGCGTCGGAAGGAGTACACGTGACGGAGGGTGGGGTCCTTAAGACCGAGCAGGAGCGGTTGAACGCCTGACCGGATCTCCCCCAAGGTGTTGAGGTGGGGAAGAAGGAGCTCGCTGGCAATGAAGGGCGGGACGTTGGAGATCACGACTCTCTGGGCCGTGACCTCCAAAGGGTCGACTGGCAAATATGTCCCGCCCACAGTGAGCCCCCTCTCCACGGCCAGGTGGACCGCCTGCTCGGTCTTAAGAAAGAATACGGCCTTCCCGTACATGCGGGCCGCAGCGACGATGGCCAGTGGGCCGACCACACTAGCCATGGCCTTACTGCAGGCCTCGATGGTCATGTTGGGATGGGGATAGGCCTTGACCCCCAGGCGTTTGGTCAGGTGCCTGAAGGGGGATGCGGTTGCGGCCGGGGTTGGGCCAGCCGAGCCCAAGGCAGCGGCTACCCCGGCGTAGGTCCGGCTGGGCCCTGCGACCTTCGGGCTCGCCATACTCCGTCGGCCCCCGGCAGCAGCGGTGGAGGTGGGCCTCTGGCAGTAGTCGCGGTGGAGTCCTTGGGGAGGTGCCCGAGGCCAGTCACCCGAGGCGAGTCCTAGGCAGCGGTGGTGGAGGCAGGCCTCAGGCAAGTCCTCGGCAGGCCCTCAGTTGCAGTGTTGGGGGCAGGCCTGTTGGGGGGGCGGGGGGTCCCCAAGACAAGTCCCAGGCAGCCCCAAAATTATGTCCTGGGCAGCAGCGGTGGAGGTGGGCCTCAGGTCGCAGCAGTGGTGGAGGCTGCGGGGAGTGGCCTCAGGCAAGTCCCAGGCTGCAGTGTTGGAGGGAGGCCTCTGGCGAGTCCCAGGCAGGCCCTCAGTTGGGGAGGGACTCCCAGGCAAGTCCCAGGCAGCGCTGGTGGAGGCAGGCCTCTGGCTGCAGCAGAAGTTGAGGCAGGCCTCTGGCGAGTCCCAGGCTGGCCCTTGGTCCCAGCAGTGGAGGTAGGCCTCAGGTCACACCAGTGGAGGAGGTTGTGGGAAGGGGCCTCAGGCGAGTCCCAGGCTGCGGTGGTGGAGGGCAGGCCCAGGCGGGGTCCCAGAGACCAGCAGTGGGAGTGGGCCCCAGGTCAGCTCAAACACAGGGCCCAGAACACAAAGCTCTCACCTCCTTCCTCCACCTCCTCCTTGTTCTTCTCTCTTTTCTCTTCTCTCTTCTTTCTTCTTTCTTCTTTCTTCTTTTCCTTCTCCTTCTCCTTCTCCAGGCACAACACTGCCACTGGTCCAACTCCTTACTGGGAAAACACCCGAGTGGCCTGTGACGAGCAGTGCCCTTCACATCAAAGGGCAATGCTGTGTGATCAAAACAGTGAAGGGGAGGGCAGGGACTAAATCAAAATAGAGTTGGAGGGGGAAATGATGCACTCCACTCCCTGCGGCGCCCACCTCTCCCTGAACAACTCCAGGGTGTTGGTGGACACCGCGTGCTCCTTCTCCAAGGACACCCGGGCCCTAACGTAACCGCGGAAGAGGGGCAGGCAGTCGGCCCTAACGACCCCCTCCACGGCCCGCTGCCTGGACCTGTTTATGGCCAGTTTGGCCAGGCCCAGCAGCAGACCCACGAGGAGGTCTTCAGACCTGCCCTCCCTCCTCCGCACCGGGTGCCCGAAGATCAGGAGCGTGGGACTGAAGTGCAACCAAAAGCAGAGGAGAAGGTTTTTCAGAAAATCAAAAAGGGAGTGCAAACGCCCACACCCAATATACACATGGTCCACGGACTCCACAGTGGAGCTTTTTGTTTATTTTTTTTTTAAATTAACCCCCACACTACCGCCTAACTGCGGTAGTGCTTATTTTTTTTCCCAGCACCCATGGTGTGTGTGTGTGTGTGCAGCTGTGAGACACAGTGAGAGACATAAAGTGCACAAATCTTTATTTAATTTCCACCACCAGGAAAAGTAGGAAAACACCCGAGTGGCCTGTGACGAGCAGTGCCCTTCACATCAAAGGGCAATGCTGTGTGATCAAAACAGTGAAGGGGAGGGCAGGGACTAAATCAAAATAGAGTTGGAGGGGAAATGATGCACTCCACTCCCTGCGGCGCCCACCTCTCCCTGAACAACTCCAGGGTGTTGGTGGACACCGCGTGCTCCTTCTCCAAGGACACCCGGGCCCTAACGTAACCGCGGAAGAGGGGCAGGCAGTCGGCCCTAACGACCCCCTCCACGGCCCGCTGCCTGGACCTGTTTATGGCCAGTTTGGCCAGGCCCAGGAGCAGACCCACGAGGAGGTCTTCAGACCTGCCCTCCCTCCTCCGCACCGGGTGCCCGAAGATCAGGAGCGTGGGACTGAAGTGCAACCAAAAGCAGAGGAGAAGGTTTTTCAGAAAATCAAAAAGGGAGTGCAAACGCCCACACCCAACATACACATGGTCCACGGACTCCACAGCGCCACAGAACAAGCAGTTGGGCTGGGAGTCCGTGAACCACCGCAATCTGCGGTTGCAGGGGACTGCTGCGTGCAGCACCCTCCACCCCAGATCCCCGAGAGAAAGGGGGAGGACTCCTGCGTAGAGAGCCCTCCACTGGGGATCCCCACCGCCCGGTGGCAAATGGGCACGCCAAGGCGTGTCCGGGCGGTGGATGAGGGAGAAGAGGTGGACGGTGTGCAGCAGCAGTCGATATAGGACACACCTTTTAACGTCCTTGAACGGGACAAAGTTAAAATTTCGGAGGCGGCTCAGGTTGTGGGGCACAGGCTCCCGCGGGAAGTACGGGACCCTGGGGCCAATGTGAAATTCCGTCCGGGCAGGGGTGAGCGCGGACGGGATCCCACCGCACACCTGAGCGTCCTCCAACTGGTGCACTACGTCGGGTCCGAGCACTGCCGTTTTTAAGGCGTCGGATGCCGGTGGCCACGTACCGGACGTCTACCGCTGCCCTGCTCGCTATGTCTTGCGGCAACGTCCAGCCCAGGCCCCCGGCACCCAGCACGTCCCCGACCCTGGTCACCCTCGCCGCCACGGCCCTCCCCTCCGACAGCCACTCGAACCCGCGAGCACGGAGGTGCGGATTCCTGAGCAACGGCTCCCTGACGACAGCCGCTACTCCTGCCGGAGGGTAGGCGCGACGCGATTCGACCATGCTCCAGACAGTGATCAGGTCCTGGTAAAAGACAGGCAGCACCTTGAGGGCGACCTCCAAACCGTCACGGTCGACGAACAGGAGCTGCGTGTCGTAGTTGAGGTTACGCACCTGGCGGAAAAAATACGTCGCCAGGGCGCACCACCTCGGAGGAGGCTCGACGTAAAGGTATCGCTGCAAGGTCTGAAGGCGGAAGGTCGCGACCTGGGTGCGGACGCACACCAGCGACTGACCGCCCTCCTCAATGGGGAGACTCAGAACCTGCGCAGCGACCCAGTGCATCTTTTTTGTCCCAGAAGAAGTCGACCAACGTTCTCTGGATGTCAGCGACAAAGCCAGGAGGAGGGACCAAAGTGACCAGCCGGTACCACAGCATGGCGGCCACCAGCTGGTTTATGACCAGCACTCGGCTCCTGTAAGATAGCACTCGGAGCAGTCCTGTCCAGCGGCCTAGGCGAGCCGAGACTTTGGCCTCCAGCTCCTGCCAGTTGGCCGGCCAGGATTCCTCGGTCGGGCTGAGGTAGACCCCCAGGTAGAGGAGATGGGTGGTACTCCAGCTGAACCCCCGAAACTCCTCCGGCAGGGAGTCCACCCGCCACGGACCCACCAGTAGCCCGGAACATTTGGCCCAGTTGATCCTGGCGGAAGACGCCGCCGAGTACACGGCCTGGCACTCGCGCATCCTCCCCAGGTCAGCCGGGTCGGTGAAAGTGAGGAGCACGTCGTCGGCGTAGGCCGAGAGGACCACCCCGCGCCCGCGCCGCGCAGAACCAGCCCCGACAACCTCCTCCGCAAGAGGCGCAGGAAAGGCTCCACGCACAGGGAATACAGTTGGCCGGACAGGGGGCAGCCTTGACGCACTCCTCTCCCGAAGCGAAGGGGCGCCGTCAGGGACCCGTTAACTTTAACCAGACACTCTGCGGCGGCGTACAAAAGTCGGATCCGGGCGACGAACTGCGTCCCGAACCCGAACGCCCGCAGAGTCCCGAGCAGGTACTCGTGATCGACCCTGTCGAACGCCTTCTCCTGGTCGAGAGACAGGAAGGCGCTCGGCAGACCAGCCCGTCGACAGAAATGGATCAGGTCCCGGACCAGATGGACGTTGTCTTGTATCCTCCGGCCCGGGACCGTGTAGGACTGGTCTGGGTGAATCATGTGGGCCAGCACGGAAGCCAGGCGAGAAGACAACACCCTGGCAAAGATTTTGTAGTCCGTGCTGAGGAGGGAGACCGGACGCCAGTTCTTCAAAGAACGAAGGCCCCCCTTCTTTGGCAGCAGGACGATGACCGCCCTGCGCCAAGAAAGGGGCAGCTCTCCGGCATTTAGACACTCCCCCAGGACCTGTGCGTAGTCGCTCCCCAGGACGTCCCAGAACGCCCTGAAGAACTCCACAGTCAGCCCGTCCAGCCCCGGGGATTTGCCCCTCGAGAGCCGGTCGAGGGCGCCGGTCAGCTCCTCTAAGGTGACGGGAGCGTCGAGCCTTCCGGCGTCCTCCGGGCTGAGCTGCGGCAGGTCCTCCCACAGAACTCTGCGAGCGTCCTCGCTGGACGGATCCGGAGAGAACAGGGCCGTGTAATAGGATCGGACGTGGGCCCTGATACCCTCCGGATCCGAGACGAGGGACCCGTCGTCGGCCAGCAGCACAAGGAGCTGCTGACGGGTGCCACGCCTTTTTTCCAGCGAGTAGAAGAAGGGGGAGCCGCGGTCCAGGTCCTGGAGGAGCTGGAGCCGCGACCTCACGTACGCGCCCCGAGCCCCGACGAGCTGCAGGTCCCGGAGCGCGGCCTTCTTCTCTTCGTACACCCCGCGCAGGGCCGGGTCCGCGTCGGGCTGACCGAGGCGTGACTCCAGGTCGAGCATCTCCCTCTCCAACTCCCCGATCCTGGATTTCCGCCTCTTCGGCGACCCCCTCGCGTACTCCTGACAGAAGACGCGGACGTGAGCCTTGCCCACGTCCCACCATAGCCTCAGGGAGGGGAAGCTTCCCCGCTTCCTTCTCCAGCCGGCCCAGAAACGACGAAACGAGTCCCGGAACCGCTCGTCCTCCAGCAGCAGGTTGTTAAAGTGCCAGTACGCGGAGCCCAACCTGGCGCCGAACGGAAGGAGTTCCGCCCACACCAGGTGATGGTCCGTGCACGACACCTGCCGCGTGGAGGCCTTCGGAAAGCAGGAGGCGTACGCCCGCGAAACGTACAGGCGGTCGATTCTGGACGCTCCGACCCCAGGCCTCACGAAGGTGAAGGCGATGGAGTCAGGATGGAGATTCCGCCAGACGTCCACCAGGTCCAAGGACTTGACCAAGTCCCCCAACCTCCTCCCCGACGTCGAACTCGTGCGGGCACCGCCGTGGTCCCTGTCCTCGAGGACGCAGTTAAAATCTCCCCCGAGGACGACGCACTGGTTCTCGTCGATGGAAGCGAGATGAGCGGACACTTCTTCGAAGAAGCTCGCTTGCCTCGGCCCGGCCAGGGGAGCGTAGACGTTCACCAAGTGAAGCACCGCGCCCCCCAGCCGAACCGTCAGGTGAAGCAAACGGCCTGGCACTGGCTCCCTGACCCCCAAGATCTCCGGCTGAAAATGCGGGGCCAACAAGATAGCCACCCCGCCAGATCTGCGGGTGAGGTGACTCATGTAGACCCCCCCTCGCCACTCCAGGAGCCAGGTGGCTTCGTCTCCCGGGGTAGTGTGGGTTTCTTGCAGGAAGCACACCGCATACCTCCGTCCCGAAGGACCGAGAGGGTCTGGAATCTGCGCTGTGACTCCCTGCTGCCGTTGATGTTGAGGCTGGCTATAGTTGTCTCCATGTCGGAAGTATAGTGCAACCACCACCAGTACACACAGTTAAACTATGTACATAGTTACTGGGAGGACGAGAGAGGGGCACAGAAGTCCCTCGCCCTCACCAGGAGTGCTCCCAGGAAGTTCCTGACTCGCTTTCGCTCATTGACGTCAAGCCCGGGCGCCTGGCGCGCAGCGTGGGCCGACCAGTAGACTCTTTCGAAGGAGCTCCAGCGGTCGAGCGCCAGTTGGGCTCTATCCCGGCGACTCCGAGTTTCCTCGACAAATTCCCGGAGTTCCTCGAGGGGGATGAGGGGGAGATCGGTGGGGGGCACCTGGGACTCGAAAATGTCGCTGGAGACGGACTCCGCGTCGTCCCCGGTGTCCGCCACCGATCCAGAACCCTCCTCCGGGAGGTCGCCTTCGGTCACCGACCCCTCCCCCACCGAGAGGATGGGGGCTGGTCCGGCACCGCCAACTGGCCTCAAACCTCCAGTGACCCCACCCCCAGGGTCACCTTCAGTCCCTTCCTCGGCGCACCCCTTCCCGGAACGCCCCGAGTTCGGGTCGCCGGGCGGCAGAGGCTCGGGGCCCCGCTCCCCTCCCGACACCGGGACGCCCGGCTCCTCGGGGAAAAGGTCCTCCCCCAGGGCCAAGGCCCCCGGAAAAACAGTCTGGGAGGGAGGAGCGAGGATAACACCTTCCTCCCCTCCACCGCTCGACGACCCAATTGTAAAAAGAACGCGGTCGCCTGCACCATGGCCCGTGATGGTATTAAAATCCTCCCCAGGGGCTGGAGGAGTTATGGCGGTGGAAGGCCCGGCTGTCGCCCCTGGGGGTTTGGGCAGGTCAGGCCATGGTGCAGGACAGTGAGGAGACACCGTCGGCTCATCCCCTGGAGAGGGGCAGCGCCGCCGGCGCGCTGATGGGATTTCTCCCCCCTCCGAGGGCCAGTGCCTCTTCCCCAGAGAGACAGGGGGGAGTTTATGAGCCTTCTCCTCCCCGCCCGCCTTGGTGGTCATGGGGCCCGAGGTCCCTCCCCCCGCCTTTCCCGGAATACGATTGGCTGGGGGAAGTCAGGGGGCGTGGCCAGGGTGGGGAGGGTCAGCCATGTCACTTCCTGCCCCGCCCCTGGTATATCAGGTGATGGCGGGCGGGGCAGGGGCCCAGTTCCCTCTCCGGGGCCCAGAGACACGGTCGCTGCAGGAAGTGGAGCAGCGATGGTTCCCCCCAGGTTAGTGCCAGGGTGTGGCTGGGTGGGGCGGGGCTCAGTTTCTGGAGGGGGGGTTGAAGCCCCAGGAGTTTCCTTAACGAGGTGGGGGTCGGTGTTGGGGTCGGGGTCAGTGGGGCCAGGATCAGGTACGGGTTTGGGGGTTCGGGGGTCAGGGTTCCCGCGCCGGGGCGACGCTGGCACGGCCGCAGGGGCATTGTCGTGCCGGGGCTGGGCAGGTCGTGGGTTACGTGGAGGGGAAGGGGAAGGGGATGGGGATAGAGTGGTCTCCCCGTGGGCGGGCTTGACGCGTTGCGTCTTCCTGAGCACCTTCCGTTCGGTCGGACGCTCACCCTCCTCCCTGCCAGAGGCTGAGGCATTGGGAGCCTCCGGCTTAGCCCCCGGTGCCGGGGCTTGTGGTGTTGACTTTGGGGGAGGGGGAGTGGGTGCGGCGGCACCACCCGCAGCCGTTGGTGTGGGCTGGGCAGCCTTCTGGGTGGGACAGTTCTTTCGAATGTGCCCCACCTCACGGCACAGGTGGCACCGCACGCCGTCCGCCGTCCAGAAGGCGCGGTATGCCGCGCCCTCGTGGAGGACAGTGAATGAGCCCTCCGTGACCTCCTCCCGGGCCAGGCAAATAAACACCTGGCGTCGGAAGGAGTACACGTGACGGAGGGTGGGGTCCTTAAGACCGAGCAGGAGCGGTTGAACGCCTGACCGGATCTCCCCCAAGGTGTTGAGGTGGGGAAGAAGGAGCTCGCTGGCAATGAAGGGCGGGACGTTGGAGATCACGACTCTCTGGGCCGTGACCTCCAAAGGGTCGACTGGCAAATATGTCCCGCCCACAGTGAGCCCCCTCTCCACGGCCAGGTGGACCGCCTGCTCGGTCTTAAGAAAGAATACGGCCTTCCCGTACATGCGGGCCGCAGCGACGATGGCCAGTGGGCCGACCACACTAGCCATGGCCTTACTGCAGGCCTCGATGGTCATGTTGGGATGGGGATAGGCCTTGACCCCCAGGCGTTTGGTCAGGTGCCTGAAGGGGGATGCGGTTGCGGCCGGGGTTGGGCCAGCCGAGCCCAAGGCAGCGGCTACCCCGGCGTAGGTCCGGCTGGGCCCTGCGACCTTCGGGCTCGCCATACTCCGTCGGCCCCCGGCAGCAGCGGTGGAGGTGGGCCTCTGGCAGTAGTCGCGGTGGAGTCCTTGGGGAGGTGCCCGAGGCCAGTCACCCGAGGCGAGTCCTAGGCAGCGGTGGTGGAGGCAGGCCTCAGGCAAGTCCTCGGCAGGCCCTCAGTTGCAGTGTTGGGGGCAGGCCTGTTGGGGGGGCGGGGGGTCCCCAAGACAAGTCCCAGGCAGCCCCAAAATTATGTCCTGGGCAGCAGCGGTGGAGGTGGGCCTCAGGTCGCAGCAGTGGTGGAGGCTGCGGGGAGTGGCCTCAGGCAAGTCCCAGGCTGCAGTGTTGGAGGGAGGCCTCTGGCGAGTCCCAGGCAGGCCCTCAGTTGGGGAGGGACTCCCAGGCAAGTCCCAGGCAGCGCTGGTGGAGGCAGGCCTCTGGCTGCAGCAGAAGTTGAGGCAGGCCTCTGGCGAGTCCCAGGCTGGCCCTTGGTCCCAGCAGTGGAGGTAGGCCTCAGGTCACACCAGTGGAGGAGGTTGTGGGAAGGGGCCTCAGGCGAGTCCCAGGCTGCGGTGGTGGAGGGCAGGCCCAGGCGGGGTCCCAGAGACCAGCAGTGGGAGTGGGCCCCAGGTCAGCTCAAACACAGGGCCCAGAACACAAAGCTCTCACCTCCTTCCTCCACCTCCTCCTTGTTCTTCTCTCTTTTCTCTTCTCTCTTCTTTCTTCTTTCTTCTTTCTTCTTTTCCTTCTCCTTCTCCTTCTCCAGGCACAACACTGCCACTGGTCCAACTCCTTACTGGGAAAACACCCGAGTGGCCTGTGACGAGCAGTGCCCTTCACATCAAAGGGCAATGCTGTGTGATCAAAACAGTGAAGGGAGGGCAGGGACTAAATCAAAATAGAGTTGGAGGGGGAAATGATGCACTCCACTCCCTGCGGCGCCCACCTCTCCCTGAACAACTCCAGGGTGTTGGTGGACACCGCGTGCTCCTTCTCCAAGGACACCCGGGCCCTAACGTAACCGCGGAAGAGGGGCAGGCAGTCGGCCCTAACGACCCCCTCCACGGCCCGCTGCCTGGACCTGTTTATGGCCAGTTTGGCCAGGCCCAGCAGCAGACCCACGAGGAGGTCTTCAGACCTGCCCTCCCTCCTCCGCACCGGGTGCCCGAAGATCAGGAGCGTGGGACTGAAGTGCAACCAAAAGCAGAGGAGAAGGTTTTTCAGAAAATCAAAAAGGGAGTGCAAACGCCCACACCCAATATACACATGGTCCACGGACTCCACAGTGGAGCTTTTTGTTTTTTTTTTCAAATGTCCTGGTTATTTTTTTTTTTTTTTTCCTTTTTTTGCTGTGTGAACAAGATCTCCTGTTTATTTTTTTTTTCTTTTTTTTTTCTTTCTTTTCTTTTTTTTTTTTTTTTTTTTTATTTTTCTCTCTCTTCTTTTGTGTGTGCAGGTGTGAGGCACAGTGAGAGACACAGGTGTACAAATCTTTATTCAATTTCCACCACCAGGAAAAGTAGGAAAACACCCGAGTGGCCTGTGACAAGCAGTGCCCTTCACATCAAAGGGCAATGCTGTGTGATCAAAACAGTGAAGGGGAGGGCAGGGACTAAATCAAAATAGAGTTGGAGGGGGAAATGATGCACTCCACTCCCTGCGGCACCCACCTCTCCCTGAACAACTCCAGGGTGTTGGTGGACACCGCGTGCTCCTTCTCCAAGGACACCCGGGCCCTAACGTAACCGCGGAAGAGGGGCAGGCAGTCGGCCCTAACGACCCCCTCCACGGCCCGCTGCCTGGACCTGTTTATGGCCAGTTTGGCCAGGCCCAGCAGCAGACCCACGAGGAGGTCTTCAGACCTGCCCTCCCTCCTCCGCACCGGGTGCCCGAAGATCAGGAGCGTGGGACTGAAGTGCAACCAAAAGCAGAGGAGAAGGTTTTTCAGAAAATCAAAAAGGGAGTGCAAACGCCCACACCCAATATACACATGGTCCACGGACTCCACAGTGGAGCTTTTTGTTTTTTTTTTTTTTTTTTTTTTTAATTTCTTTCCCGAGTGGGCCAGTGACGAGCAGTGCCCTTACACTCCTGTTTATTTTTTTTCTTATTTTTTCTTTTTCACTGCTGTTTTTTATCAGTCCTGTTTTTTTTTCTTTTCTTTACCCCCGCACTACCGCCTAACTGCAGAAGTGTTTATGTTTTCCCCAGCACCCATGGTGTGTGTGTGCAAGTGCCCCCACCCTTTTTTTTTTTAAAAATTAACCCCCACACTACCGCCTAACTGCGGTAGTGCTTATTTTTTTCCCAGCACCCATGGTGTGTGTGTGTGTGTGCAGCTGTGAGACACAGTGAGAGACATAAAGTGCACAAATCTTTATTTAATTTCCACCACCAGGAAAAGTAGGAAAACACCCGAGTGGCCTGTGACGAGCAGTGCCCTTCACATCAAAGGGCAATGCTGTGTGATCAAAACAGTGAAGGGGAGGGCAGGGACTAAATCAAAATAGAGTTGGAGGGGAAATGATGCACTCCACTCCCTGCGGCGCCCACCTCTCCCTGAACAACTCCAGGGTGTTGGTGGACACCGCGTGCTCCTTCTCCAAGGACACCCGGGCCCTAACGTAACCGCGGAAGAGGGGCAGGCAGTCGGCCCTAACGACCCCCTCCACGGCCCGCTGCCTGGACCTGTTTATGGCCAGTTTGGCCAGGCCCAGGAGCAGACCCACGAGGAGGTCTTCAGACCTGCCCTCCCTCCTCCGCACCGGGTGCCCGAAGATCAGGAGCGTGGGACTGAAGTGCAACCAAAAGCAGAGGAGAAGGTTTTTCAGAAAATCAAAAAGGGAGTGCAAACGCCCACACCCAATATACACATGGTCCACGGACTCCACAGTGGAGCTTTTTGTTTTTTTTTTTTTTTTTTTTTTTTTTTTTTTTTTTTTTTACCCCAGCACCCATGGTGTACGTGTGCAGGTGTGAGACACAGTGAGAGACACAAAGTGCACGAGTCTTTATTCAATTTCCACCACCAGGAAGATAGGAAAACACCCGGGTGGCCAGTGACACGCAGTGCCCTTCACATCAAAAAGAGCAATGCTGTGTGATCAAACAGTGAAGGGGAGGGCAGGATGTCCCCTGTTTAGATTTTTTTTTCTTCTTTTTTTGTGTGTGCAGCTGTGAGACACAGTGAGAGACATAAAGTGCACAAATCTTTATTTAATTTCCACCACCAGGAAAAGTAGGAAAACACCCGAGTGGCCTGTGACGAGCAGTGCCCTTCCCATCAAAGGGCAATGCTGTGTGATCAAAACAGTGAAGGGGAGGGCAGGGACTAAATCAAAATAGAGTTGGAGGGGGAAATGATGCACTCCACTCCCTGCGGCGCCCACCTCTCCCTGAACAACTCCAGGGTGTTGGTGGACACCGCGTGCTCCTTCTCCAAGGACACCCGGGCCCTAACGTAACCGCGGAAGAGGGGCAGGCAGTCGGCCCTAACGACCCCCTCCACGGCCCGCTGCCTGGACCTGTTTATGGCCAGTTTGGCCAGGCCCAGGAGCAGACCCACGAGGAGGTCTTCAGACCTGCCCTCCCTCCTCCGCACCGGGTGCCCGAAGATCAGGAGCGTGGGACTGAAGTGCAACCAAAAGCAGAGGAGAAGGTTTTTCAGAAAATCAAAAAGGGAGTGCAAACGCCCACACCCAATATACACATGGTCCACGGACTCCACAGTGGAGCTTTTTGTTTTTTTTTTTTTTTTTTTTTCTTTTTTTTTCTTCTTTTCTTTGTGTGTGTAGGTGTGAGACACAGTGAAAGACTTAAGGTGCACAAGTCTTTATTTTTTTTTTTTTTTTTTTTCTTATTTTTTTTTTTTTATTAACCCCTACACTACCGCCTAACTGCGGTAGTGCTTATTTTCCCCAGCACCCATGGTGTGTGTGTGCAGGTGTGAGACACAGTGAGAGACACAAAGTGCACAAATCTTTATTCAATTTCCACCACCAGGAAAAGTAGGAAAACACCCGAGTGGCCTGTGACGAGCAGTGCCCTTCACATCAAAGGGCAATGCTGTGTGATCAAAACAGTGAAGGGGAGGGCAGGGACTAAATCAAAATAGAGTTGGAGGGGGAAATGATGCACTCCACTCCCTGCGGCGCCCACCTCTCCCTGAACAACTCCAGGGTGTTGGTGGACACCGCGTGCTCCTTCTCCAAGGACACCCGGGCCCTAACGTAACCGCGGAAGAGGGGCAGGCAGTCGGCCCTAACGACCCCCTCCACGGCCCGCTGCCTGGACCTGTTTATGGCCAGTTTGGCCAGGCCCAGGAGCAGACCCACGAGGAGGTCTTCAGACCTGCCCTCCCTCCTCCGCACCGGGTGCCCGAAGATCAGGAGCGTGGGACTGAAGTGCATCCAAAAGCAGAGGAGAAGGTTTTTCAGAAAATCGAAAAGGGAGTGCAAACGCCCACACCCAACATACACATGGTCCACGGACTCCACAGCGCCACAGAACAAGCAGTTGGGCTGGGAGTCCGTGAACCACCGCAATCTGCGGTTGCAGGGGACTGCTGCGTGCAACACCCTCCACCCCAGATCCCCGAGAGAAAGGGGGAGGACTCCTGCGTAGAGGGCCCTCCACTGGGGATCCCCACCGCCCGGTGGCAAATGGGCACGCCAGGGCGTGTCCGGGCGGTGGATGAGGGAGAAGAGGTGGACGGTGTGCAGCAGCAGTCGATATAGGACACACCTTTTAACGTCCTTGAACGGGACAAAGTTAAAATTTCGGAGGCGGCTCAGGTTGTGGGGCACAGGCTCCCGCGGGAAGTACGGGACCCTGGGGCCGATGTGAAATTCCGTCCGGGCAGGGGTGAGCGCGGACGGGATCCCACCGCACACCTGAGCGTCCTCCAACTGGTGCACTACGTTGGGTCCGAGCACCGCCGTTTTAAGGCGTCGGATGCCGGTGGCCACGTACCGGACGTCTACCGCTGCCCTGCTCGCTATGTCTTGCGGCAACGTCCAGCCCAGGCCCCCGGCACCCAGCACGTCCCCGACCCTGGTCACCCTCGCTGCCACGGCCCTCCCCTCCGACAGCCACTCGAACCCGCGAGCACGGAGGTGCGGATTCCTGAGCAACGGCTCCCTGACGACAGCCGCTACTCCTGCCGGAGGGTAGGCGCGACGCGATTCGACCATGTTCCAGACAGTGATCAGGTCCTGGTAAAAGACAGGCAGCACCTTGAGGGCGACCTCCAAACCGTCACGGTCGACGAACAGGAGCTGCGTGTCGTAGTTGAGGTTACGCACCTGGCGGAAAAAATACGTCGCCAGGGCGCACCACCTAGGAGGAGGCTCGACGTAAAGGTATCGCTGCAAGGTCTGAAGGCGGAAGGTCGCGACCTGGGTGCGGACGCACACCAGCGACTGACCGCCCTCCTCAATGGGGAGACTCAGAACCTGCGCAGCGACCCAGTGCATCTTTTTGTCCCAGAAGAAGTCGACCAACGTTCTCTGGATGTCAGCGACAAAGCCAGGAGGAGGGACCAAAGTGACCAGCCGGTACCACAGCATGGCGGCCACCAGCTGGTTTATGACCAGCACTCGGCTCCTGTAAGATAACACTCGGAGCAGTCCTGTCCAGCGGCCTAGGCGAGCCGAGACTTTGGCCTCCAGCTCCTGCCAGTTGGCCGGCCAGGATTCCTCGGTCGGGCTGAGGTAGACCCCCAGGTAGAGGAGATGGGTGGTACTCCAGCTGAACCCCCGAAACTCCTCCGGCAGGGAGTCCACCCGCCACGGACCCACCAGTAGCCCGGAACATTTGGCCCAGTTGATCCTGGCGGAAGACGCCGCCGAGTATACGGCCTGGCACTCGCGCATCCTCCCCAGGTCAGCCGGGTCGGTGAAAGTGAGGAGCACGTCGTCGGCGTAGGCCGAGAGGACCACCCCCGCGCCCGCGCCGCGCAGAACCAGCCCCGACAACCTCCTCCGCAAGAGGCGCAGGAAAGGCTCCACGCACAGGGAATACAGCTGGCCGGACAGGGGGCAGCCTTGTCGCACTCCTCTCCCGAAGCGAAGGGGCGCCGTCAGGGACCCGTTAACTTTAACCAGACACTCTGCGGCGGCGTACAAAAGTCGGATCCGGGCGACGAACTGCGTCCCGAACCCGAACGCCCGCAGAGTCCCGAGCAGGTACTCGTGATCGACCCTGTCGAACGCCTTCTCCTGGTCGAGAGACAGGAAGGCGCTCGGCAGACCAGCCCGTCGACAGAAATGGATCAGGTCCCGGACCAGATGGACGTTGTCTTGTATCCTCCGGCCCGGGACCGTGTAGGACTGGTCCGGGTGAATCATGTGGGCCAGCACGGAAGCCAGGCGAGAAGACAACACCCTGGCAAAGATTTTGTAGTCCGTGCTGAGGAGGGAGACCGGACGCCAGTTCTTCAAAGAACGAAGGTCCCCCTTCTTTGGCAGCAGGACGATGACCGCCCTGCGCCAAGAAAGGGGCAGCTCTCCGGCATTTAGACACTCCCCCAGGACCTGTGCGTAGTCGCTCCCCAGGACGTCCCAGAACGCCCTGAAGAACTCCACAGTCAGTCCGTCCAGCCCCGGGGATTTGCCCCTCGAGAGCCGGTCGAGGGCGCCGGTCAGCTCCTCTAAGGTGACAGGAGCGTCGAGCCTTCCGGCGTCCTCCGGGCTGAGCTGCGGCAGGTCCTCCCACAGAACTCTGCGAGCGTCCTCGCTGGACGGATCCGGAGAGAACAGGGCCGTGTAATAGGATCGGACGTGGGCCCTGATACCCTCCGGATCCGAGACGAGGGACCCGTCGTCGGCCAGCAGCACAAGGAGCTGCTGACGGGTGCCACGCCTTTTTTCCAGCGAGTAGAAGAAGGGGGAGCCGCGGTCCAGGTCCTGGAGGAGCTGGAGCCGCGACCTCACGTACGCGCCCCGAGCCCCGACGAGCTGCAGGTCCCGGAGCGCGGCCTTCTTCTCTTCGTACACCCCGCGCAGAGCCGGGTCCGCGTCGGGCTGACCGAGGCGTGACTCCAGGTCGAGCATCTCCCTCTCCAACTCCTCGATCCTGGATTTCCGCCTCTTCGTCGACCCCCTCGCGTACTCCTGACAGAAGACGCGGACGTGAGCCTTGCCCACGTCCCACCATAGCCTCAGGGAGGGGAAGCTTCCCCGCTTCCTTCTCCAGCCGGCCCAGAAACGACGAAACGAGTCCCGGAACCGCTCGTCCTCCAGCAGCAGGTTGTTAAAGTGCCAGTACGCGGAGCCCAACCTGGCGCCGAACGGAAGGAGTTCCGCCCACACCAGGTGATGGTCCGTGCACGACACCTGCCGCGTGGAGGCCTTCGGAAAGCAGGAGGCGTACGCCCGCGAAACGTACAGGCGGTCGATTCTGGACGCTCCGACCCCAGGCCTCACGAAGGTGAAGGCGATGGAGTCAGGATGGAGATTCCGCCAGACGTCCACCAGGTCCAAGGACTTGACCAAGTCCCCCAACCTCCTCCCCGACGTCGAACTCGTGCGGGCACCGCCGTGGTCCCTGTCCTCGAGGACGCAGTTAAAATCTCCCCCGAGGACGACGCACTGGTTCTCGTCGATGGAAGCGAGATGAGCGGACACTTCTTCGAAGAAGCTCGCTTGCCTCGGCCCGGCCAGGGGAGCGTAGACGTTCACCAAGTGAAGCACCGCGCCCCCCAGCCGAACCGTCAGGTGAAGCAAACGGCCTGGCACTGGCTCCCTGACCCCCAAGATCTCCGGCTGAAAATGCGGGGCCAACAAGATAGCCACCCCGCCAGATCTGCGGGTGAGGTGACTCATGTAGACCCCCCCTCGCCACTCCAGGAGCCAGGTGGCTTCGTCTCCCGGGGTAGTGTGGGTTTCTTGCAGGAAGCACACCGCATACCTCCCGTCCCGAAGGACCGAGAGGGTCTGGAATCTGCGCTGTGACTCCCTGCTGCCGTTGATGTTGAGGCTGGCTATAGTTGTCTCCATGTCGGAAGTATAGTGCAACCACCACCAGTACACACAGTTAAACTATGTACATAGTTACTGGGAGGACGAGAGAGGGGCACAGAAGTCCCTCGCCCTCACCAGGAGTGCTCCCAGGAAGTTCCTGACTCGCTTTCGCTCATTGACGTCAAGCCCGGGCGCCTGGCGCGCAGCGTGGGCCGACCAGTAGACTCTTTCGAAGGAGCTCCAGCGGTCGAGCGCCAGTTGGGCTCTATCCCGGCGACTCCGAGTTTCCTCGACAAATTCCCGGAGTTCCTCGAGGGGGATGAGGGGGAGATCGGTGGGGGGCACCTGGGACTCGAAAATGTCGCTGGAGACGGACTCCGCGTCGTCCCCGGTGTCCGCCACCGATCCAGAACCCTCCTCCGGGAGGTCGCCTTCGGTCACCGACCCCTCCCCCACCGAGAGGATGGGGGCTGGTCCGGCACCGCCAACTGGCCTCAAACCTCCAGTGACCCCACCCCCAGGGTCACCTTCCGTATCTTCCTCGGCGCACCCCTTCCCGGAATGCCCCGAGTTCGGGTCGCCGGGCGGCAGAGGCTCGGGGCCCCGCTCCTCTCCCGACACCGGGACGCCCGGCTCCTCGGGGAAAAGGTCCTCCCCCAGGGCCAAGGCCCCCGGAAAAACAGTCTGGGAGGGAGGAGCGAGGATAACACCTTCCTCGCCTCCACCGCTCGACGACCCAATGGTAAAAAGAATGCGGTCGCCTGCACCATGGCCCGCGACGGTATTAAAATCCTCCCCAGGGGCTGGAGGAGTTATGGCGGTGGAAGGCCCAGCTGTCGCCCCTGGGGGTTTGGGCAGGTCAGGCCATGGTGCAGGACAGTGGGGAGACACCGTCGGCTCATCCCCTGGAGAGGGGCAGCGCCGCCGGCGCGCTGATGGGATTTCTCCCCCCTCCAAGGGCCAGTGCCTCTTCCCCAGAGAGACAGGGGGGAGTTTATGAGCCTTCTCCTCTCCGCCCGCCTTGGTGGTCATGGGGCCCGAGGTCCCTCCCCCCAGCCTTTCCTGGAATATGATTGGCTGGGGGAATGCAGGGGTCGTGGCCAGGGTGGGGAGGGTCAGCCGTGTCACTTCCTGCCCCGCCCCTGGCATATCAGGTGATGGCGGGCGGGGCAGGGGCCCAGTTCCCTCTCCGGGGCCCAGAGACACGGTCGCTGCAGGAAGTGGAGCAGCGATGGTTCCCCCCAGGTTAGTGCCAGGGTGTGGCTGGGTGGGGCGGGGCTCAGTTTCTGGAGGGGGGGTTGAAGCCCCAGGAGTTTCCTTAACGAGGTGGGGGTCGGTGTTGGGGTCGGGGTCAGTGGGACCGGGATCAGGTACGGGTTTGGGGGTTCGGGGGTCAGGGTTCCCGCGCCGGGGCGACGCTGGCACGGCCGCAGGGGCATTGTCGTGCCGGGGCTGGGCAGGTCGTGGGTTACGTGGAGGGGAAGGGGAAGGGGATGGGGATAGAGTGGTCTCCCCGTGGGCGGGCTTGACGCGTTGCGTCTTCCTGAGCGCCTTCCGTTCGGTCGGACGCTCACCCTCCTCCCTGCCAGAGGCTGAGGCATTGGGAGCCTCCGGCTTAGCCCCCGGTGCCGGGGCTTGTGGTGTTGACTTTGGGGGAGGGGGAGTGGGTGCGGCGGCACCACCCGCAGCCGTTGGTGTGGGCTGGGCAGCCTTCTGGGTGGGACAGTTCTTTCGAATGTGCCCCACCTCACGGCACAGGTGGCACCGCACGCCGTCCGCCGTCCAGAAGGCGCGGTATGCCGCGCCCTCGTGGAGGACAGTGAATGAGCCCTCCGTGACCTCCTCCCGGGCCAGGCAAATAAACACCTGGCGTCGGAAGGAGTACACGTGACGGAGGGTGGGGTCCTTAAGACCGAGCAGGAGCGGTTGAACGCCTGACCGGATCTCCCCCAAGGTGTTGAGGTGGGGAAGAAGGAGCTCGCTGGCAATGAAGGGCGGGACGTTGGAGATCACGACTCTCTGGGCCGTGACCTCCAAAGGGTCGACTGGCAAATATGTCCCGCCCACAGTGAGCCCCCTCTCCACGGCCAGGTGGACCGCCTGCTCGGTCTTAAGAAAGAATACGGCCTTCCCGTACATGCGGGCCGCAGCGACGATGGCCAGTGGGCCGACCACACTAGCCATGGCCTTACTGCAGGCCTCGATGGTCATGTTGGGATGGGGATAGGCCTTGACCCCCAGGCGTTTGGTCAGGTGCCTGAAGGGGGATGCGGTTGCGGCCGGGGTTGGGCCAGCCGAGCCCAAGGCAGCGGCTACCCCGGCGTAGGTCCGGCTGGGCCCTGCGACCTTCGGGCTCGCCATACTCCGTCGGCCCCCGGCAGCAGCGGTGGAGGTGGGCCTCTGGCAGTAGTCGCGGTGGAGTCCTTGGGGAGGTGCCCGAGGCCAGTCACCCGAGGCGAGTCCTAGGCAGCGGTGGTGGAGGCAGGCCTCAGGCAAGTCCTCGGCAGGCCCTCAGTTGCAGTGTTGGGGGCAGGCCTGTTGGGGGGGCGGGGGGTCCCCAAGACAAGTCCCAGGCAGCCCCAAAATTATGTCCTGGGCAGCAGCGGTGGAGGTGGGCCTCAGGTCGCAGCAGTGGTGGAGGCTGCGGGGAGTGGCCTCAGGCAAGTCCCAGGCTGCAGTGTTGGAGGGAGGCCTCTGGCGAGTCCCAGGCAGGCCCTCAGTTGGGGAGGGACTCCCAGGCAAGTCCCAGGCAGCGCTGGTGGAGGCAGGCCTCTGGCTGCAGCAGAAGTTGAGGCAGGCCTCTGGCGAGTCCCAGGCTGGCCCTTGGTCCCAGCAGTGGAGGTAGGCCTCAGGTCACACCAGTGGAGGAGGTTGTGGGAAGGGGCCTCAGGCGAGTCCCAGGCTGCGGTGGTGGAGGGCAGGCCCAGGCGGGGTCCCAGAGACCAGCAGTGGGAGTGGGCCCCAGGTCAGCTCAAACACAGGGCCCAGAACACAAAGCTCTCACCTCCTTCCTCCACCTCCTCCTTGTTCTTCTCTCTTTTCTCTTCTCTCTTCTTTCTTCTTTCTTCTTTCTTCTTTTCCTTCTCCTTCTCCTTCTCCAGGCACAACACTGCCACTGGTCCAACTCCTTACTGGGAAAACACCCGAGTGGCCTGTGACGAGCAGTGCCCTTCACATCAAAGGGCAATGCTGTGTGATCAAAACAGTGAAGGGGAGGGCAGGGACTAAATCAAAATAGAGTTGGAGGGGGAAATGATGCACTCCACTCCCTGCGGCGCCCACCTCTCCCTGAACAACTCCAGGGTGTTGGTGGACACCGCGTGCTCCTTCTCCAAGGACACCCGGGCCCTAACGTAACCGCGGAAGAGGGGCAGGCAGTCGGCCCTAACGACCCCCTCCACGGCCCGCTGCCTGGACCTGTTTATGGCCAGTTTGGCCAGGCCCAGCAGCAGACCCACGAGGAGGTCTTCAGACCTGCCCTCCCTCCTCCGCACCGGGTGCCCGAAGATCAGGAGCGTGGGACTGAAGTGCAACCAAAAGCAGAGGAGAAGGTTTTTCAGAAAATCAAAAAGGGAGTGCAAACGCCCACACCCAATATACACATGGTCCACGGACTCCACAGTGGAGCTTTTTGTTTTTTTTTTCAAATGTCCTGGTTATTTTTTTTTTTTTTTCCTTTTTTTGCTGTGTGAACAAGATCTCCTGTTTATTTTTTTTTTCTTTTTTTTTCTTTCTTTTCTTTTTTTTTTTCTTTTTTTTTTATTTTTCTCTCTCTTCTTTTGTGTGTGCAGGTGTGAGGCACAGTGAGAGACACAGGTGTACAAATCTTTATTCAATTTCCACCACCAGGAAAAGTAGGAAAACACCCGAGTGGCCTGTGACAAGCAGTGCCCTTCACATCAAAGGGCAATGCTGTGTGATCAAAACAGTGAAGGGGAGGGCAGGGACTAAATCAAAATAGAGTTGGAGGGGGAAATGATGCACTCCACTCCCTGCGGCACCCACCTCTCCCTGAACAACTCCAGGGTGTTGGTGGACACCGCGTGCTCCTTCTCCAAGGACACCCGGGCCCTAACGTAACCGCGGAAGAGGGGCAGGCAGTCGGCCCTAACGACCCCCTCCACGGCCCGCTGCCTGGACCTGTTTATGGCCAGTTTGGCCAGGCCCAGCAGCAGACCCACGAGGAGGTCTTCAGACCTGCCCTCCCTCCTCCGCACCGGGTGCCCGAAGATCAGGAGCGTGGGACTGAAGTGCAACCAAAAGCAGAGGAGAAGGTTTTTCAGAAAATCAAAAAGGGAGTGCAAACGCCCACACCCAATATACACATGGTCCACGGACTCCACAGTGGAGCTTTTTGTTTTTTTTTTTTTTTTTTTTAATTTCTTTCCCGAGTGGGCCAGTGACGAGCAGTGCCCTTACACTCCTGTTTATTTTTTTTCTTATTTTTTCTTTTTCACTGCTGTTTTTTATCAGTCCTGTTTTTTTTTCTTTTCTTTACCCCCGCACTACCGCCTAACTGCAGAAGTGTTTATGTTTTCCCCAGCACCCATGGTGTGTGTGTGCAAGTGCCCCCACCCTTTTTTTTTTTAAAAATTAACCCCCACACTACCGCCTAACTGCGGTAGTGCTTATTTTTTTCCCAGCACCCATGGTGTGTGTGTGTGTGTGCAGCTGTGAGACACAGTGAGAGACATAAAGTGCACAAATCTTTATTTAATTTCCACCACCAGGAAAAGTAGGAAAACACCCGAGTGGCCTGTGACGAGCAGTGCCCTTCACATCAAAGGGCAATGCTGTGTGATCAAAACAGTGAAGGGGAGGGCAGGGACTAAATCAAAATAGAGTTGGAGGGGAAATGATGCACTCCACTCCCTGCGGCGCCCACCTCTCCCTGAACAACTCCAGGGTGTTGGTGGACACCGCGTGCTCCTTCTCCAAGGACACCCGGGCCCTAACGTAACCGCGGAAGAGGGGCAGGCAGTCGGCCCTAACGACCCCCTCCACGGCCCGCTGCCTGGACCTGTTTATGGCCAGTTTGGCCAGGCCCAGGAGCAGACCCACGAGGAGGTCTTCAGACCTGCCCTCCCTCCTCCGCACCGGGTGCCCGAAGATCAGGAGCGTGGGACTGAAGTGCAACCAAAAGCAGAGGAGAAGGTTTTTCAGAAAATCAAAAAGGGAGTGCAAACGCCCACACCCAATATACACATGGTCCACGGACTCCACAGTGGAGCTTTTTGTTTTTTTTTTTTTTGTTTTTTTTTTCTTTTTTTACCCCAGCACCCATGGTGTACGTGTGCAGGTGTGAGACACAGTGAGAGACACAAAGTGCACGAGTCTTTATTCAATTTCCACCACCAGGAAGATAGGAAAACACCCGGGTGGCCAGTGACACGCAGTGCCCTTCACATCAAAAAGAGCAATGCTGTGTGATCAAACAGTGAAGGGGAGGGCAGGATGTCCCCTGTTTAGATTTTTTTTTCTTCTTTTTTGTGTGTGCAGCTGTGAGACACAGTGAGAGACATAAAGTGCACAAATCTTTATTTAATTTCCACCACCAGGAAAAGTAGGAAAACACCCGAGTGGCCTGTGACGAGCAGTGCCCTTCCCATCAAAGGGCAATGCTGTGTGATCAAAACAGTGAAGGGGAGGGCAGGGACTAAATCAAAATAGAGTTGGAGGGGGAAATGATGCACTCCACTCCCTGCGGCGCCCACCTCTCCCTGAACAACTCCAGGGTGTTGGTGGACACCGCGTGCTCCTTCTCCAAGGACACCCGGGCCCTAACGTAACCGCGGAAGAGGGGCAGGCAGTCGGCCCTAACGACCCCCTCCACGGCCCGCTGCCTGGACCTGTTTATGGCCAGTTTGGCCAGGCCCAGGAGCAGACCCACGAGGAGGTCTTCAGACCTGCCCTCCCTCCTCCGCACCGGGTGCCCGAAGATCAGGAGCGTGGGACTGAAGTGCAACCAAAAGCAGAGGAGAAGGTTTTTCAGAAAATCAAAAAGGGAGTGCAAACGCCCACACCCAATATACACATGGTCCACGGACTCCACAGTGGAGTTTTTTTTTTTTTTTTTCTTTTTTTTTTCCTTTTTTTTTTTTTTTTTTTTTCTTTTTTTTAGTAGGAAAACACCCGAGTGGCCTGTGACAAGCAGTGCCCTTCACATCAAAACACTCCTGTTTATTTATTTTTTTTATTTTTTTTCTTTTTTTCCATTTTTTTTCTTTTGTGTAGTTGTGAGACACAGTGAGAGACATAAAGTGCACAAATCTTTATTTAATTTCCACCACCAGGAAAAGTAGGAAAACACCCGAGTGGCCTGTGACGAGCAGTGCCCTTCACATCAAAGGGCAATGCTGTGTGATCAAAACAGTGAAGGGGAGGGCAGGGACTAAATCAAAATAGAGTTGGAGGGGGAAATGATGCACTCCACTCCCTGCGGCGCCCACCTCTCCCTGAACAACTCCAGGGTGTTGGTGGACACCGCGTGCTCCTTCTCCAAGGACACCCGGGCCCTAACGTAACCGCGGAAGAGGGGCAGGCAGTCGGCCCTAACGACCCCCTCCACGGCCCGCTGCCTGGACCTGTTTATGGCCAGTTTGGCCAGGCCCAGGAGCAGACCCACGAGGAGGTCTTCAGACCTACCCTCCCTCCTCCGCACCGGGTGCCCGAAGATCAGGAGCGTGGGACTGAAGTGCAACCAAAAGCAGAGGAGAAGGTTTTTCAGAAAATCAAAAAGGGAGTGCAAACGCCCACACCCAACATACACATGGTCCACGGACTCCACAGCGCCACAGAACAAGCAGTTGGGCTGGGAGTCCGTGAACCACCGCAATCTGCGGTTGCAGGGGACTGCTGCGTGCAACACCCTCCACCCCAGATCCCCGAGAGAAAGGGGGAGGACTCCTGCGTAGAGGGCCCTCCACTGGGGATCCCCACCGCCCGGTGGCAAATGGGCACGCCAGGGCGTGTCCGGGCGGTGGATGAGGGAGAAGAGGTGGACGGTGTGCAGCAGCAGTCGATACAGGACACACCTTTTAACGTCCTTGAACGGGACAAAGTTAAAATTTCGGAGGCGGCTCAGGTTGTGGGGCACAGGCTCCCGCGGGAAGTACGGGACCTTGGGGCCGATGTGAAATTCCGTCCGGGCAGGGGTGAGCGCGGACGGGATCCCACCGCACACCTGAGCGTCCTCCAACTGGTGCACTACGTCGGGTCCGAGCACCGCCGTTTTAAGGCGTCGGATGCCGGTGGCCACGTACCGGACGTCTACCGCTGCCCTGCTCGCTATGTCTTGCGGCAACGTCCAGCCCAGGCCCCCGGCACCCAGCACGTCCCCGACCCTGGTCACCCTCGCCGCCACGGCCCTCCCCTCCGACAGCCACTCGAACCCGCGAGCACGGAGGTGCGGATTCCTGAGCAACGGCTCCCTGACGACAGCCGCTACTCCTGCCGGAGGGTAGGCGCGACGCGATTCGACCATGTTCCAGACAGTGATCAGGTCCTGGTAAAAGACAGGCAGCACCTTGAGGGCGACCTCCAAACCGTCACGATCGACGAACAGGAGCTGCGTGTCGTAGTTGAGGTTACGCACCTGGCGGAAAAAATACGTCGCCAGGGCGCACCACCTAGGAGGAGGCTCGACGTAAAGGTATCGCTGCAA
Source organism: Hemiscyllium ocellatum (assembly GCF_020745735.1). Classification (NCBI taxonomy): domain Eukaryota; kingdom Metazoa; phylum Chordata; class Chondrichthyes; order Orectolobiformes; family Hemiscylliidae; genus Hemiscyllium; species Hemiscyllium ocellatum. The sequence continues at coordinate 84,119,995 of NC_083413.1, read as the reverse complement.
GGTCTGAAGGCGGAAGGTCGCGACCTGGGTGCGGACGCACACCAGCGACTGACCGCCCTCCTCAATGGGGAGACTCAGAACCTGCGCAGCGACCCAGTGCATCTTTTTGTCCCAGAAGAAGTCGACCAACGTTCTCTGGATGTCAACGACAAAGCCAGGAGGAGGGACCAAAGTGACCAGCCGGTACCACAGCATGGCGGCCACCAGCTGGTTTATGACCAGCACTCGGCTCCTGTAAGATAGCACTCGGAGCAGTCCTGTCCAGCGGCCTAGGCGAGCCGAGACTTTGGCCTCCAGCTCCTGCCAGTTGGCCGGCCAGGATTCCTCGGTCGGGCTGAGGTAGACCCCCAGGTAGAGGAGATGGGTGGTACTCCAGCTGAACCCCCGAAACTCCTCCGGCAGGGAGTCCACCCGCCACGGACCCACCAGTAGCCCGGAACATTTGGCCCAGTTGATCCTGGCGGAAGACGCCGCCGAGTACACGGCCTGGCACTCGCGCATCCTCCCCAGGTCAGCCGGGTCGGTGAAAGTGAGGAGCACGTCGTCGGCGTAGGCCGAGAGGACCACCCCCGCGCCCGCGCCGCGCAGAACCAGCCCCGACAACCTCCTCCGCAAGAGGCGCAGGAAAGGCTCCACGCACAGGGAATACAGCTGGCCGGACAGGGGGCAGCCTTGACGCACTCCTCTCCCGAAGCGAAGGGGCGCCGTCAGGGACCCGTTAACTTTAACCAGACACTCTGCGGCGGCGTACAAAAGTCGGATCCGGGCGACGAACTGCGTCCCGAACCCGAACGCCCGCAGAGTCCCGAGCAGGTACTCGTGATCGACCCTGTCGAACGCCTTCTCCTGGTCGAGAGACAGGAAGGCGCTCGGCAGACCAGCCCGTCGACAGAAATGGATCAGGTCCCGGACCAGATGGACGTTGTCTTGTATCCTCCGGCCCGGGACCGTGTAGGACTGGTCCGGGTGAATCATGTGGGCCAGCACGGAAGCCAGGCGAGAGGACAACACCCTGGCAAAGATTTTGTAGTCCGTGCTGAGGAGGGAGACCGGACGCCAGTTCTTCAAAGAACGAAGGTCCCCCTTCTTTGGCAGCAGGACGATGACCGCCCTGCGCCAAGAAAGGGGCAGCTCTCCGGCATTTAGACACTCCCCCAGGACCTGTGCGTAGTCGCTCCCCAGGACGTCCCAGAACGCCCTGAAGAACTCCACAGTCAGCCCGTCCAGCCCCGGGGATTTGCCCCTCGAGAGCCGGTCGAGGGCGCCGGTCAGCTCCTCTAAGGTGACGGGAGCGTCGAGCCTTCCGGCGTCCTCCGGGCTGAGCTGCGGCAGGTCCTCCCACAGAACTCTGCGAGCGTCCTCGCTGGACGGATCCGGAGAGAACAGGGCCGTGTAATAGGATCGGACGTGGGCCCTGATACCCTCCGGATCCGAGACGAGGGACCCGTCGTCGGCCAGCAGCACAAGGAGCTGCTGACGGGTGCCACGCCTTTTTTCCAGCGAGTAGAAGAAGGGGGAGCCGCGGTCCAGGTCCTGGAGGAGCTGGAGCCGCGACCTCACGTACGCGCCCCGAGCCCCGACGAGCTGCAGGTCCCGGAGCGCGGCCTTCTTCTCTTCGTACACCCCGCGCAGGGCCGGGTCCGCGTCGGGCTGACCGAGGCGTGACTCCAGGTCGAGCATCTCCCTCTCCAACTCCCCGATCCTGGATTTCCGCCTCTTCGTCGACCCCCTCGCGTACTCCTGACAGAAGACGCGGACGTGAGCCTTGCCCACGTCCCACCATAGCCTCAGGGAGGGGAAGCTTCCCCGCTTCCTTCTCCAGCCGGCCCAGAAACGACGAAACGAGTCCCGGAACCGCTCGTCCTCCAGCAGCAGGTTGTTAAAGTGCCAGTACGCGGAGCCCAACCTGGCGCCGAACGGAAGGAGTTCCGCCCACACCAGGTGATGGTCCGTGCACGACACCTGCCGCGTGGAGGCCTTCGGAAAGCAGGAGGCGTACGCCCGCGAAACGTACAGGCGGTCGATTCTGGACGCTCCGACCCCAGGCCTCACGAAGGTGAAGGCGATGGAGTCAGGATGGAGATTCCGCCAGACGTCCACCAGGTCCAAGGACTTGACCAAGTCCCCCAACCTCCTCCCCGACGTCGAACTCGTGCGGGCACCGCCGTGGTCCCTGTCCTCGAGGACGCAGTTAAAATCTCCCCCGAGGACGACGCACTGGTTCTCGTCGATGGAAGCGAGATGAGCGGACACTTCTTCGAAGAAGCTCGCTTGCCTCGGCCCGGCCAGGGGAGCGTAGACGTTCACCAAGTGAAGCACCGCGCCCCCCAGCCGAACCGTCAGGTGAAGCAAACGGCCTGGCACTGGCTCCCTGACCCCCAAGATCTCCGGCTGAAAATGCGGGGCCAACAAGATAGCCACCCCGCCAGATCTGCGGGTGAGGTGACTCATGTAGACCCCCCCTCGCCACTCCAGGAGCCAGGTGGCTTCGTCTCCCGGGGTAGTGTGGGTTTCTTGCAGGAAGCACACCGCATACCTCCCGTCCCGAAGGACCGAGAGGGTCTGGAATCTGCGCTGTGACTCCCTGCTGCCGTTGATGTTGAGGCTGGCTATAGTTGTCTCCATGTCGGAAGTATAGTGCAACCACCACCAGTACACACAGTTAAACTATGTACATATTTACTGGGAGGACGAGAGAGGGGCACAGAAGTCCCTCGCCCTCACCAGGAGTGCTCCTAGGAAGTTCCTGACTCGCTTTCGCTCATTGACGTCAAGCCCGGGCGCCTGGCGCGCAGCGTGGGCCGACCAGTAGACTCTTTCGAAGGAGCTCCAGCGGTCGAGCGCCAGTTGGGCTCTATCCCGGCGACTCCGAGTTTCCTCGACAAATTCCCGGAGTTCCTCGAGGGGGATGAGGGGGAGATCGGTGGGGGGCACCTGGGACTCGAAAATGTCGCTGGAGACGGACTCCGCGTCGTCCCCGGTGTCCGCCACCGATCCAGAACCCTCCTCCGGGAGGTCGCCTTCGGTCACCGACCCCTCCCCCACCGAGAGGATGGGGGCTGGTCCGGCACCGCCAACTGGCCTCAAACCTCCAGTGACCCCACCCCCAGGGTCACCTTCCGTATCTTCCTCGGCGCACCCCTTCCCGGAACGCCCCGAGTTCGGGTCGCCGGGCGGCAGAGGCTCGGGGCCCCGCTCCTCTCCCGACACCGGGACGCCCGGCTCCTCGGGGAAAAGGTCCTCCCCCAGGGCCAAGGCCCCCGGAAAAACAGTCTGGGAGGGAGGAGCGAGGATAACACCTTCCTCCCCTCCACCGCTCGACGACCCAATGTTAAAAAGAACACGGCCGCCTGCACCATGGCCCGTGACGGTATTAAAATCCTCCCCAGGGGCTGGAGGAGTTATGGCGGTGGAAGGCCCGGCTGTCGCCCCTGGGGGTTTGGGCAGGTCAGGCCATGGTGCAGGACAGTGGGGAGACACCGTCGGCTCATCCCCTGGAGAGGGGCAGCGCCGCCGGCGCGCTGATGGGATTTCTCCCCCCTCCAAGGGCCGGCGCCTCTTCCCCAGAGAGACAGGGGGGGATTTATGGGTCTTCCCCTCCCCGCCCGCCTTGGTGGTCGTGGGGCCCGAGGTCCCTCCCCCCCGCCTTTCCCGGAATATGATTGGCTGGGGGAATGCAGGGGGCGTGGCCAGGGTGGAGAGGGTCAGCCGTGTCACTTCCTGCCCCGCCCCTGGTATATCAGGTGATGGCGGGCGGGGCAGGGGCCCAGTTCCCTCTCCGGGGCCCAGAGACACGGTCGCTGCAGGAAGTGGAGCAGCAATGGTTCCCCCCAGGTTAGTGCCAGGGGGTGGCTGGGTGGGGCGGGGCTCAGTTTCTGGAGGGGGGGTTGAAGCCCCAGGAGTTTCCTTAACGGGGTGGGGGTCGGTGTTGGGGTCGGGGTCAGTGGGGCCGGGATCAGGTACGTGTTTGGGGGTTCGGGGGTCAGGGTTCCCGCGCCGGGGCGACGCTGGCACGGCCGCAGGGGCATTGTCGTGCCGGGGCGGGGCAGGTCGTGGGTTACGTGGAGGGGGAGGGGAAGGGGATGGGGATAGGGTGGTCTCCCCGTGGGCGGGCTTGACGCGTTGCGTCTTCCTGAGCGCCTTCCGTTCGGTCGGGCGCTCACCCCCCTCCCTGCCAGAAGCTGAGGCATTGGGAGCCTCCGGCTTAGCCCCCGGTGCCGGGGCTTGTGGTGTTGACTTTGGGGGAGGGGGAGTGGGTGCGGTGGCACCACCCGCAGCCGTTGGTGTGGGCTGGGCAGCCTTCTGGGTGGGGCAGTTCTTTCTAATGTGCCCCACCTCACGGCACAGGTGGCACCGCACACCGTCCGCCGTCCAGAAGGCGCGGTATGCCGCGCCCTCGTGGAGGACAGTGAAGGAGCCCTCCGTGACCTCCTCCCGGGCCAGGCAAATAAACACCTGGCGTCGGAAGGAGTACACGTGACGGAGGGTGGGGTCCTTAAGACCGAGCAGGAGCGGTTGAACACCTGACCGGATCTCCCCCAAGGTGTTGAGGTGGGGAAGAAGGAGCTCGCTGGCAATGAAGGGCGGGACGTTGGAGATCACGACTCTCTGGGCCGTGACCTCCAAAGGGTCGACTGGCAAATATGTCCCGCCCACAGTGAGCCCCCTCTCCACGGCCAGGTGGACCGCCTGCTCGGTCTTAAGAAAGAAGACGGCCTTCCCGTACATGCGGGCCGCAGCGACGATGGCCAGTGGGCCGACCACACTAGCCATGGCCTTACTGCAGGCCTCGATGGTCATGTTGGGATGGGGATAGGCCTTGACCCCCAGGCGTTTGGTCAGGTGCCTGAAGGGGGATGCGGTTGCGGCCGGGGTTGGGCCAGCCGAGCCCAAGGCAGCGGCTACCCCGGCGTAGGTCCGGCTGGGCCCTGCGACCTTCGGGCTCGCCATACTCCGTCGGCCCCCGGCAGCAGCGGTGGAGGTGGGCCTCTGGCAGTAGTCGCGGTGGAGTCCTTGGGGAGGTGCCCGAGGCCAGTCACCCGAGGCGAGTCCTAGGCAGCGGTGGTGTAGGCAGGCCTCAGGCAAGTCCTCGGCAGGCCCTCGGTTGCAGTGTTGGGGGCAGGCCTGTTGGGGGGGGTCCCCAAGACAAGTCCCAGGCAGCCCCAAAATTATGTCCTGGGCAGCAGCGGTGGAGGTGGGCCTCAGGTCGCAGCAGTGGTGGAGGCTGCGGGGAGTGGCCTCAGGCAAGTCCCAGGCTGCGGTGGTGGAGGCAGGCCTCTGGCGAGTCCCAGGCAGGCCCTCAGTTGGGGAGGGACTCCCAGGCAAGTCCCAGGCAGCGCTGGTGGAGGCAGGCCTCTGGCTGCAGCATAAGTTGAGGCAGGCCTCTGGCGAGTCCCAGGCTGGCCCTTGGTCCCAGCAGTGGAGGTAGGCCTCAGGTCACACCAGTGGAGGAGGTTGTGGGAAGGGGCCTCAGGCGAGTCCCAGGCTGCGGTGGTGGAGGCAGGCCCAGGCGGGGTCCCAGAGACCAGCAGTGGGAGTGGGCCCCAGGTCAGCTCAAACACAGGGCCCAGAACACACAGCTCTCACCTCCTTCCTCCACCTCCTCCTTGTTCTTCTCTCTTCTCTCTTCTTTCTTCTCCCTTCTCCTTCTCCCTTCTTCCTTCTTCCTTCTCCAGGCACAACACTGCCACTGGTCCAACTCCTAACTGGGAAAACACCCGAGTGGCCTGTGACGAGCAGTGCCCTTCACATCAAAGGGCAATGCTGTGTGATCAAAACAGTGAAGGGGAGGGCAGGGACTAAATCAAAATAGAGTTGGAGGGGGAAATGATGCACTCCACTCCCTGCGGCGCCCACCTCTCCCTGAACAACTCCAGGGTGTTGGTGGACACCGCGTGCTCCTTCTCCAAGGACACCCGGGCCCTAACGTAACCGCGGAAGAGGGGCAGGCAGTCGGCCCTAACGACCCCCTCCACGGCCCGCTGCCTGGACCTGTTTATGGCCAGTTTGGCCAGGCCCAGCAGCAGACCCACGAGGAGGTCTTCAGACCTGCCCTCCCTCCTCCGCACCGGGTGCCCGAAGATCAGGAGCGTGGGACTGAAGTGCAACCAAAAGCAGAGGAGAAGGTTTTTCAGAAAATCAAAAAGGGAGTGCAAACGCCCACACCCAATATACACATGGTCCACGGACTCCACAGTGGAGCTTTTTGTTTTTTTTTTCAAATGTCCTGGTTATTTTTTTTTTTTTTTCCTTTTTTTGCTGTGTGAACAAGATCTCCTGTTTATTTTTTTTTTCTTTTTTTTTCTTTCTTTTCTTTTTTTTTTTTCTTTTTTTTTTTATTTTTCTCTCTCTTCTTTTGTGTGTGCAGGTGTGAGGCACAGTGAGAGACACAGGTGTACAAATCTTTATTCAATTTCCACCACCAGGAAAAGTAGGAAAACACCCGAGTGGCCTGTGACAAGCAGTGCCCTTCACATCAAAGGGCAATGCTGTGTGATCAAAACAGTGAAGGGGAGGGCAGGGACTAAATCAAAATAGAGTTGGAGGGGGAAATGATGCACTCCACTCCCTGCGGCACCCACCTCTCCCTGAACAACTCCAGGGTGTTGGTGGACACCGCGTGCTCCTTCTCCAAGGACACCCGGGCCCTAACGTAACCGCGGAAGAGGGGCAGGCAGTCGGCCCTAACGACCCCCTCCACGGCCCGCTGCCTGGACCTGTTTATGGCCAGTTTGGCCAGGCCCAGCAGCAGACCCACGAGGAGGTCTTCAGACCTGCCCTCCCTCCTCCGCACCGGGTGCCCGAAGATCAGGAGCGTGGGACTGAAGTGCAACCAAAAGCAGAGGAGAAGGTTTTTCAGAAAATCAAAAAGGGAGTGCAAACGCCCACACCCAATATACACATGGTCCACGGACTCCACAGTGGAGCTTTTTGTTTTTTTTTTTTTTTTTTTTAATTTCTTTCCCGAGTGGGCCAGTGACGAGCAGTGCCCTTACACTCCTGTTTATTTTTTTTCTTATTTTTTCTTTTTCACTGCTGTTTTTTATCAGTCCTGTTTTTTTTTCTTTTCTTTACCCCCGCACTACCGCCTAACTGCAGAAGTGTTTATGTTTTCCCCAGCACCCATGGTGTGTGTGTGCAAGTGCCCCCACCCTTTTTTTTTTTAAAAATTAACCCCCACACTACCGCCTAACTGCGGTAGTGCTTATTTTTTTCCCAGCACCCATGGTGTGTGTGTGTGTGTGCAGCTGTGAGACACAGTGAGAGACATAAAGTGCACAAATCTTTATTTAATTTCCACCACCAGGAAAAGTAGGAAAACACCCGAGTGGCCTGTGACGAGCAGTGCCCTTCACATCAAAGGGCAATGCTGTGTGATCAAAACAGTGAAGGGGAGGGCAGGGACTAAATCAAAATAGAGTTGGAGGGGGAAATGATGCACTCCACTCCCTGCGGCGCCCACCTCTCCCTGAACAACTCCAGGGTGTTGGTGGACACCGCGTGCTCCTTCTCCAAGGACACCCGGGCCCTAACGTAACCGCGGAAGAGGGGCAGGCAGTCGGCCCTAACGACCCCCTCCACGGCCCGCTGCCTGGACCTGTTTATGGCCAGTTTGGCCAGGCCCAGGAGCAGACCCACGAGGAGGTCTTCAGACCTGCCCTCCCTCCTCCGCACCGGGTGCCCGAAGATCAGGAGCGTGGGACTGAAGTGCAACCAAAAGCAGAGGAGAAGGTTTTTCAGAAAATCAAAAAGGGAGTGCAAACGCCCACACCCAATATACACATGGTCCACGGACTCCACAGTGGAGCTTTTTGTTTTTTTTTTTTTTTTTTTTTTTTTTCTTTTTTTACCCCAGCACCCATGGTGTACGTGTGCAGGTGTGAGACACAGTGAGAGACACAAAGTGCACGAGTCTTTATTCAATTTCCACCACCAGGAAGATAGGAAAACACCCGGGTGGCCAGTGACACGCAGTGCCCTTCACATCAAAAAGAGCAATGCTGTGTGATCAAACAGTGAAGGGGAGGGCAGGATGTCCCCTGTTTAGATTTTTTTTTCTTCTTTTTTTGTGTGTGCAGCTGTGAGACACAGTGAGAGACATAAAGTGCACAAATCTTTATTTAATTTCCACCACCAGGAAAAGTAGGAAAACACCCGAGTGGCCTGTGACGAGCAGTGCCCTTCCCATCAAAGGGCAATGCTGTGTGATCAAAACAGTGAAGGGGAGGGCAGGGACTAAATCAAAATAGAGTTGGAGGGGGAAATGATGCACTCCACTCCCTGCGGCGCCCACCTCTCCCTGAACAACTCCAGGGTGTTGGTGGACACCGCGTGCTCCTTCTCCAAGGACACCCGGGCCCTAACGTAACCGCGGAAGAGGGGCAGGCAGTCGGCCCTAACGACCCCCTCCACGGCCCGCTGCCTGGACCTGTTTATGGCCAGTTTGGCCAGGCCCAGGAGCAGACCCACGAGGAGGTCTTCAGACCTGCCCTCCCTCCTCCGCACCGGGTGCCCGAAGATCAGGAGCGTGGGACTGAAGTGCAACCAAAAGCAGAGGAGAAGGTTTTTCAGAAAATCAAAAAGGGAGTGCAAACGCCCACACCCAATATACACATGGTCCACGGACTCCACAGTGGAGCTTTTTGTATGAAATGGGAAGGTGATTCTGATTGGCTGGGTTATCATTACTATGGTAATGCATCAAAAACAGTCAGCTGTCAATCTTTATTCTCAGACCAGATAGGTGGACTCTGATTGGTCGAATTGGCACCATGAGGATTCAGCAGCTTTGACAAAGGATCAGTTTCGACTCAAAAATTCAGCTCTTTTCTCTCCTTACAGATGCTGCCAGACCTGCTGAGATTTTCCAGCATTACCTCTTTTGGATACAGCAGTGTTTGGTTGTCTCCATCATGCCTTTCTTATCAAAGAGGTGCAATGTCTGTAAAACATCCTTTTGCCTACATGAACCAGGGTCCTGCGTAACTATATTCAATCATTTCCAAGCAGAATCACTTCTAATCAGGCTTACAAGCATGGGCTGGTTGAGCATGGGCAGCTTGCTGCCAGCAGAAAATGGTCAAATGAGCATGATTTCTGACATGGTCCACAAGTTGTCAGGATGTAGGGTCGACATATCCGGCATCCCACCCTCACCAAACTCATGGAATGTTATTCATTTGTGTGTGAAGCTGGTAATCTGCCTAATGATGTATATGATAGAATTTGTTCTCACGGTTCACTGCACCCACCAAGAGGGAAGCGTACAGGGAGTGAGCATTGTTAGTGATTGGGAGGCTGGTGGTCAGGGAGTTATTATTGTTAGTGATTTGTTAAGCGGGTGTACAGGGAGTGAGCATTGTTAGTAATTGGGTAGGAAAGTGTACAGGGAATTAGCATTGTGAGTGATTGTGGAGGATGGGGTACAGGGAGTTACCATTGTTCATGATCGGGTAGGCTTGTGTACAGGGAGTTAGCATTGTTAGTAACTGGGGAGGCTGGTGTCCTGTGAGCTAGCATTAGTGATTAAGGAGGCTGGTGTACAAGGAGTTAGCATTGTTAGTGATTGGTGAAGCTCATGCACAGGGAGTTAGCATTGTTAGTGATTGGGGAGGCTGGTGTACAGAGAGTAAGCATTGTTAGTAATTGGGGAGGTTGGTGGTCAGGGAGTTAGCATTGTTAGTGATTGGGGAGGCTGGTGTATTGGGATTTAGCATTGTTAGTGATTCGGGAGTCTAGTGCAACCTGAGTTAGCATTATTCGTGATTCCGGAGCCTGGGGTACAGGGAGTTAGCATTGTTAGTGATTGGGGAGGCTTGGTGGTCAGGGAGTCAGTATTGTTAGCCACTGGGGAGGCTGGTGTACAGGGAGTTTGTATTGTTAGTGTTTGGGTAGGCTGGTTTACAGGGAGTTAGCAGGTGGCTGGTGTACAGAGAATTAGCATTGTCAGTAATCGTGGATGCTGGTGCATAGCGAGTTAGCATTGTTAGTGATCAGGGAGGGTGGTGTACAGGGAGTTAGCATTGTTAGTAATTGGGAAGGCTGGTGTCCTGGGAGCTAGCATTGTTAGTGATTGAGGAGGCTGGTGTACAGGGAGTTAGTATTTTTAGTGATTGGGGAGGCTGGTGTATCGGGAGTTAGCATTGTTAGTGACTGGGGAGGCTGGCGTACAGGGAGTTCGCATTTTAGTGATTTGGTAAGCAGGTGTACAGGGAGTGAGCATTGTTGGTGATTGGGGAAGCTGGTGTACAGAAAGTTAGCATTGTTAGTGACTGGGGAGGCTGGTGTACATGGGGTTAGCGATGTTAGTGATTTGGTAGGCTATTGTACACCAGCTTACACAATGTTAGTGACTGGGGAGGCTGGTGTACAGGGAGTTATCATTGTTAGTGATTGCTAGGTCCCTGTACACCAGCTTACAAAATGTTAGTGATTGGGGAGGCTGGTGTACAGGGAGTTATCATTGTTAGTGATTGCTAGGTCCCTGTACACCAGCTTACACAATGTTAGTGATTGGGGAGGCTGGTGTACAGGGAGTTAGCGTTGTTTGTGACTGGGAAGCTCCAACCACAAGGTATGAATTCAGATTTCTCCAGCTTCCTCATTTCCCCTCCCCCCACCTTGTCTCAGTCGGTTCCCTCAACTCAGCACCGCCCTCCTAACCTGCAATCCTCTTCCTGACCTCTCCGCCCCCACCCCACTCCGGCCTATCACCCTCACCTTGACCTCCTTCCACCTATCCCACCTCCATCGCCCCTCCCCCTAGTCCCTCCTCCCTACCTTTTATCTCAGCCGGCTTGGCTCTCTCTCTCTTATTCCTGATGAAGGGCTTATGCTCGAAACGTCGAATTCTCTATTCCTGAGATGCTGCCTAACCTGCTGTGCTTTGACCAGCAACACATTTGCAGCTGGGGAAGCTGGTGGTCAGGGACTTCGCATTGTTAGTGATTGGGTAACCAGGTGTACAGGGAATGAGCATTGTTAGTGATTGGAGAGGAAGGCATACAGGGAGTTAGCATTGTGAGTGATTGGGGAGGCTGGTTGTGAGGGAATTAGCGTTGTTAGTGGCTGGGGATGCTGGTTAACAGGGAGTGAGTATTGTTCATGATTGGGGAGGCTGGAGTACAGAAAGTTAGCATTGTTAGTGATTGGGGAGGCTGGTGGTCAGGCAGTTAGCGTTGTTAGTGACTGGGGAGAATGATGGTCAGGGAGTTAGCATTGTTAGTGACTGGGGAGGCTGGTGGTCATGGAGTTAGCATTGTTAGTGATTGGGTAAGCGGGTGTACCGGGAGTGAACATTGTTAGTTATTGGGGAGGAAGGCGTACAGGGAGTTAGCATTGTGAGTGATTGTGTAGGCTGGTGTACAGAGAATTAGCATTGTCAGTAATCGTGGATGCTGGTGCATAGGGAGTTTGCATCGTTAGTGATTGGGGAGACTGGCGTACAGTGAGTTAGCATTATTAGTGAGCGGGGAGGCTGGTGTACAGGGAGTTAGCATTATTTGTGATTGGTGAAGCTCATGCACAGGGAGCTAGCATTGTTCGTGATTGAGGAGGCTGGTGTACAGAGAGTTAGCATTGTTAGTGATTGGGGAGGTTGGTGGTCAGGGAGTTAGTATTGTTAGTGATTTGGGAGACTGGCGTACAGCAACTTTGCATTGTTAGTGGTTCAGGAGGCTAATGTTCAGTGAGTTCGCATTGTTCGTGATTGGGCAGGCTGGTGTACAGAGACTTAGCATTGCTAATGATTGGGGAGGCACGTGTACAGCAACTTTGCATTGTTAGTGGTTTGGGAGGCTAGTGGACACTGAGTTAGCATTGATAGTGATTGGAGAGGCTGGTGTACAGGGAGTTAGTATTGTTAATGATTGGGGAGGCTTGTGTACAGGGGGTGAGCATTGCTCGTGATTGGGGAGACAGGTGTTCAGGGAATTAATATTGTTCATGATTGGAGAGGCTGGTGTACAGGGAGTTATCATTGTTAGTGACTGGGGTGGCTGGTGTACAGGGAGTTATCATTGTTAGTGATTGGGTAAGCTGATGTACAGGGACCTAGCAATATTAGTGATTGGGGAGGCTGGTGTACAGAGAATTAGCATTGTCAGTAATCGTGGACGCTGGTGCACAGGGAGTTAGCATTGTTAGTGATTGGGGAGGCTGGTGTTCAGGGAGATGGCATTGTTAGTGATCGGGGCAGCTGGTGCACAGGAACTTGGCATTGTTAGTAATTTGGGAGCTGGTGTGCAGGTAATCAGCATTGTTCGTCATAGGGGAGTTTGGTGTCCAGGGTGTTAGCATTCTTCATGATTGTGGAGTCTTGTGTACAGGGAAATAGCATTGTTCGTGATTGGGGAATTTTGGGACAAAGTTAACTTTATTTGCCTGGAAGCCATTTTCCTGATTTGGCTAAGAGTTCCATTTTGTGTCCCCTGCCAGAACTTTGCTTCCTGTGCATTCCTTACCATGAGGTAATGTGAAAGGTTGTCCTTATCTTCCTTCTCATGATAGTGACTTCTCCCTTTGCTGAATGATCAGCGTAGGCTGTAGAACCAGTCGAGCTGACATAGACTTTCCAATTAGTCCTCCTTCCTTCTCGAGTTAGTGCCTCTTTACGGTCATTCAGCCAATTCGGGATATCTCTGCTTAGTGTTAGCAATCTTTGTAACTAGTGCAGGTGGTGATACCATTTGATCTGTTCACTTGTGGAATGCAAAATAGTGCTTTAGTTTTGAACATTATGACTCACCTCTAATTTAGTACCAATTTGTAAGCATGCCAAACTGTATAATTAACGATCTGTTTTCTCTATATAATCCTGTAGTATCCTGATGTACTCCAGAATAATGCCGAGTCACATTTAGGACGGTGAATTCCCCATGATATATCGTGTAATGAAATAATCAGTTCGCCAGGTCAGAGTCTGAGAGTTTTCTCCAACAGACCACTACAACATAGAACACGACAGTGCAGTACAAGCCTTTTATGGAACCACTCGTCTAATAAAGGAAGTTAGACCAATGCAACATAGAATATTACTGGATAATACAGGCCCTTTATGGAAAAGCTTAGCTGATAACATACGTTGGACTCATACAACATAGAACATTACAGCGCAGTGCAGGCCCTTTATGGAACCGCTCGGCTAATAAAGGAAGTTAGATTAAAACAGCATAGAATATGACAGCACAATACAGGTCCTTTATGGAATCGCTCAGCTAATACTGAAAGTTACACTCAGAGAGCATAGAACATTACTGTGCAGTACATGCCCTTAATGGAACCACTCGGCTAATAATGGAAGTTATACTATTACAACATAGAACATGACAGCGGAGTACAGGCCCTTTATAGAACCGCATGGCTGACAAAAAATGGTAGACTCATTGGACATAGTACATCACAGCGCAGTACTGGTCCTTTATGGAACTGCTTGGCTAATATAGCAAGTTAGACTCATCGAACATATAACATGACAGCGCAGTACAGGCCCTTTATGGAACCGCTGGCTAATACAGAATGTTAGATTCATAGGACATATTACATTAGATTGCTGTCACAGCCCCCTGTGGAACTGCTCGGCTGGTAGAGGAAGTTAGACACATAGAACGTCGAACATTAACAGCACAGTCCAGGCCCTTCATGGAACTGCTCGGCTAATAACGGAAGTTAAACGAATACAACCTAGAACATTACAATGCAGTACAAGCCACGTTTGGGAATGTTCAATTAATAAGGCATGTTAGATTAATACAACAAGTAACAGTCATACAGTATAGAACATTGCAGCGCAGTACAGGCCATTTGGGGAACCACTTCGCTAATATGGACATTAGACTCACAGAACATAGAAAATTACAGCACAGAACAGGCCCTTCGGCCCACGATGTTGTGCCGAACATTTGTCCTAGCTTAAACACCTATCCATGTACCTATCCAATTGCTGCTTAAAGGTCACCAATGATTCTGACTCTGCCACTCCCACAGGCAGCGCATTCCATGCCCCCACCACTCTTTGGGTAAAGAACCTACCCCTGACATCCCCCCATACCTTCCACCCTTCACCTTAAATTTACACTCTGTCGTACCTGGGGAAAATGTCTCTGACTGTCTACTCTATCTATTCCCCGATCATCTTATAAATCTCTATCAAGTCACCCCTCATCCTTCGCCGTTCCAATGAGAAAAGGCCTAGCACTCTCGTATGACCTATTTTCCATTCCAGGCAACAGCCTGGTAAATCTCCTTTGCATCCTCTCCAAAGCTTCCACATCTTTCCTAAAGTGAGGCGACCAAAACTGCACACAGTAGCCTTACCAAGGTCCTGTAGAGCTACAACATCACCTCACGACTCTTGAATTCAATTCCTCTGCTAATGAACGCTAATACACCATAGGCCTTCTTACAAGCTCTATCCACCTGAGTGGCAACTTTCAAAGAGCTATGAACATAGACCCCAAGATCCCTCTGCTCCTCCACCTTACTAAGAACCCTCCCATTAACCCTGTATTCCATATTCTTATTTGTCCTTCCAAAGTGGACAACCTCACACTTGACAGGGTTGAATTCCATCTGCCACTCCTCAGCCCAGCTCTGCATCATATCTAAGTCCCTTTGCAGCTGACAACAGCCCTCCCCACTATCCACAACTCCACCTATCTTCGTATCGTCTGCAAATTTACTGACCCACCCTTCAACTCCCTCTTCCAAGTCATTAATAAAAATTACAAACAGCAGAGGACCCAGAACTGATCTCTGTGGAACTCCACTCGTAACTGGGCTCCAGGCTGAATATTTACCATCTACCACCACTCTCTGACTTCGACCGGTTAGCCAGTTCTCTATCCAACTTGCCAAATTTCCCACTATCCCATGCCTCCTGACTTTCCGCATAAGCCTACCATGGGAACCTTATCAAATGACTTACGTACACTTATATTCACGTACACTACATCTGCTGCTCTACCCTTATCCACATGCTTGGTCACCTCCTCAAAGAATTCAATAAGACTTGTAAGGCAAGACCTACCCCTCACAAATCCGTGCTGCCTGTCCCTAATCAAGCAGTGCCTTTCCAGATACTCATAAATCCTATCCCTCAGTACTCTTTCCATTACTTTCCCTACCACCGAAGTAAGACTAACTGGCCTGTAATTCCCGGGTTATCTCTATTCCCTTTTTTGAACAGGGGCACAACATTCGCCATTCTCCAGTCCCCTGGTACCACCCCCATTGACAGTGAAGATGAAAAGATCATTGCCAATGGCTCTGCAATTTCTTCTCTTGCTTCCCACATAATCCTAGGATATATCCCGTCAGGCCCGGGGGACTTGTCTATCCTCAAGTTTTTCAAAATGCCCAACACATCTTCCTTCCTGTCAAGTATCTCCTCTAGCTTACCAGTCCGTTTCATACTCTCCTCTTCAACAATACGGTCCCTCTCATTTGTAAATACTGAAGAAAAGTACTCATTCAATTCATGAAATCATTAGTTTGGACGAATGTCGAGCATGACAGCGCAGTACCTGTTCTTTCTGGAACCACTCAACTAATAAAGGAAGCCATACTAATACAATATCGAACGTTACAGCTCAGTAAAAGCCCTTTATGGAACCATCCATCTAATAAAGGACAAAGTTAAAAATCTCACAACACCATGTTATAGTCCAACAGGTTTAATTGGAAGCACACTAGCTTTCGGAGCAACGCTCCTTCATCAAGTGGAGGGCTCAATCCTATCACACAGAACTTATAGCAAACATTTACAGTGTGATGTAACTGAAATTATACATTGAAAAATTGATTGTCTGTTATGCCTTTCATCTGTTAAAATACAATGATAGTTTCATTTCTTTCATGTGTAAATCACAAAACATTTTTTTTAAATTTGCATTCTTGGGTTAGCTGTTAACAATGGTGATAGATAGACAATATGTTGAAGGTGTTGGCTCCCTGTGTTCTCTGTCTATGGCATGATGTTTAGATTGATTCTAATCTAAAAAGTGTGGACATAGATATCACCATTACGTGTGGGGACACCTCCCACCTTGTACATAGCAGGTACGCATGTGACTCAGCCAACGTTGTCTATCTTATATGTTGCAGGCAAGGATGGAGGTAAAAACAATGACTGCAAATGCTGGAAACCAGATTCTGGATCAGTGGTGCTGGAAGAGCACAGCAGTTCAGGCAGCATCCAACAAGCAGCGAAATCGACGTTTCGGGCAAAAGCCCTTCAGGCAAGGATGCCTAGAGGCATGGTACATTGGGGAAACCGAGCAAAGGCTACGACAATGGATGAATGGGCACAGCACAACCATCAACAGACAGGAGGGTTCCTTCCCAATTGGGGAACACTTCAGTGGTCTAGGACATTCAGCCTCGGACTTTCGGGTGACCATCCTCCAAGGTGGACTTCAGGACAGGCAGCAGACAAAAATGGCCGAGCAGAGGTTGATAGCTAAGTTCAGTACCCATAAGGAGGGCCTCAACCGGGACATCACGGCACCGGGCGGCACGGTGGCACAGTTTGGGCGGCACGGTGGCACAGTGGTTAGCACTGCTGCCTCACAGCGCCTGAAGACCCGGGTTCAATTCCCGACTCAGGCGACTGACTGTGTGGAGTTTGCACGTTCTCCCCGTGTCTGCGTGGGTTTCCTCCGGGTGCTCCGGTTTCCTCCCACAGTCCAAAGATGTGCGGGTCAGGTGAATTGGCCATGCTAAATTGCCCATAGTGTTAGGTAAGGGGTAATGTAGGGGTATGGGTGGGTTTCGCTTCGGCGGGTCGGTGTGGACTTGTTGGGCCGAAGGGCCTGTTTCCACACTGTAAGTCTAAAAAAAAAATAATCAGGTTGATGTCACATTACAGGTGACCACCAGTGCACTATACACACACAGAGATACTCCTACACACAAACACACATACTCTTACACACACACAGGCACTCCTATACACACATACACACTGACACACATAAACACAGACGTGCACACAGACACCCACGCACACCCTTACAGACACACACATTCCCACACACACACACATGCACCCCTTCACAGACTTAAGACACTCTGCAATCACTACACACTCACATACACTTTCTCACACTCACAACCACCAACCTAGCCAGACACACACACACACGTGCACACATATATTTTGTGGGGTGAATTTGTTCTTGCAGGGTTACATTGTACTTTGCTCAAAAACTGCAAGCATTCATGGAGAACTCTGAGCTCAAAAACTGCATGAGTTTATGTAAAACTCTGTTATCTCACTTTTTAGATTAGAATCAATCTAAGCATCATGGCATAGACAGAGAACACAGGAGGCTAACACCTTCAACATATTGTCTAGCTATCACCATTGTTAACAGCCAACTCGAGAATGCAACTTTTAAAAAAAAAGGTTCTGTGATTTATACATGAAATAAATGAAACTATCACTGTATTCAAACAGATGAAAGGCTACATACAAACAATTTTTCCTTGTGTAATTTCGGTTGCAGCACACTGTAACGTTTTGCTATGAATTCTGTGTGTTAGGAATGAGCCCTCCACTATCACCTATTGAAGGAGCATCGCTCCGAAAGCTAGTGTGCTTCTAATTAAACCTGTTCGACTATAACCTGGTGTTGTGTGATTTTTAACTTTGTACACCCCAGTCCAACACCAACATCTCCAAATCATGAATAGTAAAGGACGTTATGGAGCCCCTCGGCAAATAATGGAAGTTCGACTAAGACAACATAGCACATGACAGCGCAGTACAGGCCCTTTATGGAAACGTTTGATGTATAAAGGATGTTAGACTCATAGAACAAAGAGCATTGCAATGCAGTACAAGCCCTTTATGGGAACACAGTTAATAACATACATTAGACTCATACAACATTGAACATTGCAGCATAATACAGGCCTTTTATGGAACCACTTCTAATGAAGGAAGTTTGACAAATGAAAAATAGAATATTACAGGGTAGTACAGTCCCTCCATGGAAACACTCAGCTAATAGCATACGTTAGATGAATACAACATAGAACATTGCAGGACAGTACAGGGCCTTTATGGAACCACTCGTCTCATAAAGGAAGTTAGACTAATGCGATATATAACATTACTGTGCAGTACAGGCCCTTTATGGAACCCCTCGGCTAATAAGGGAAGTTAGACCAAGACAACATAGAACATGACAGTGCAGTGCAGGCCCTTTATGGAAACATTTGGTGTATAAAGGATGAAACTCATGGAACACAGAGCATTGCAAAGGAGTATAAGCCCTTTAAGGAAACGCTCAGCTGATAACATACATTAGACTCATGTAGCATATACCATTGCAGCACAGTACAGGGCCTTTATGAAACCACTCGTCTAATAAAGGAAGTTAGACTAATGCAACATAAAACATTACAGGACAGTACAGTCCCTTTGTGGAAACGCTCAGCTATTAACATACATTAGACTAATACAACATAGAATATTTCAACACAGTGCAGGGCCTTTATGGAACCACTCGTCTAATGAAGGAAGTTACTCGAATGCAACATAGAACATTAAAGGACAGTGAGGGCCTTTTATGGAACAATTCGGCTAATAAAGGAAGTTAGACTAAAACAACATAGGAATATGACAGCACAGTACAGGCTTTTTATGAAACCGCTCGGCTAATAATGAAAGTTATACTCATCAAGCATAGAACATGACAGCGTAAGACAGGCCCTTTATTCAGCTAATAAAGGAAGTTAGACCACTACAACATGGAACATGCAATCCACGCCCTTTATAGGACCACTTATCCAATAAGGAAAGTTTGACTCACAGGACCTAGTAAATCACAGCAGAGTGCAATCCCTTTGTGGAACCGCTCGGCTAATGCTGGACGTTAGACTTATCGAACAGAGAACATTACAGCACAGTACAGATCCTTTGTGGAACCAGTCAGCTAACAATAGATGTTAGATGTTTAGAATAAAGAAAATTACAGTGCAGTACAGGCCCTTTAAGGAACCATTTGGCTAATAATAGACGCTAGACTCATAGAATATAGAAAATAACCGGGTGCTCCAGTTTCCTCCCTCAGTCCAAAGATGCGCAGGTTAGATGAATTGGCCATGCCAAATTGCCTATATTGTGCTGTGCATTAGTCAGAGGGAAATGGGTCTGGGTTGGTTACTCTTTGGAGGGTAGGTATGAAGTGGTTGGGCCGAAGGGCCTATAGGGAATCTATTCTAATCTAATCCAATTACAGCGCAGTACAGGACCTTCATGGAACCACTTGTTAGCCTCAGACCCTACATCATTACAGCGCAGTACAGACCCTTTATGGAACCACTTGGCTAATAAAGGAAGTTAGACTAATACAACATCGAATATGACAGCACAGTACAGGCGCTTTACAGAACTGCTCAGCTAATAGAGGAAGTTAGACACATCAGACTTAGAACATTGCAGCACAGTACAGGGCCTTTATGGGACCACTCGTGTAATGAAGGAAGTTAGACTAATGCAACATATAGCATTACAAGACAGTACAGGCCCTTTATGGAACTACGCAGCTAATAAAGGAAGTTAGATTAAAACAACATAGAATGTGACAGCACGATACAGGTCCTTTATGGAACCAGTAGGCTAACACTGAAAATTACACTCAGAAAGCATGGAACTGCACGGTACAGGTCCTTTATAGAACTGCTTGGCTGATAAAGAAAGTTAGACTCATTGAACATGGTACATCACAGCGCAGTACTGGCCCTTTATAGAACCGCTCGACTAATATAGCAAGTTAGACACATAGAACATAGAACATGACAGCACAGTACAGGCCCTTTATGGAACCGCTGGCTAATAAAGAATGTTAAACTCATAAGACATTGTACAGTAGAGTGCAGTAGCAACCCCCTGTGGAACCACTCAGCTAATAAAGAAAGTTTGACAATTACAATATAGAACATGACAGCGCAGTACAGGCCCTTTATGGAACCACTTGGTGAAGAAAGGAAGCTTTATTAATAGAACATAGAACATTGCAAGGTAGTACAGGCCTTTTTTGGAAACGCTCAGCTGACAACATACGTTAGACTAATACAACATAGAACATTGCAGTGCAGTACAGACCCTTTAAGGAACCGCTCAGCTAATGAAAGAAGTTAGACTCATACAACAGGGAAAAGTACAGTGCAGTACAGGCCCTTTATGGAACTGCTCGGCCGATATAGGAAGTTTGAGTAATACAACATAGAACATGACAGCATAGTGCAGGCCCTTTACGAAACGGCTCGGCTGATAAAGGCAGTCGGGCTGATACAACATAGATCATCACAGCACAGTACAGACCGTTGATTGAACTGTGCGGCTAATAAAGGAGATTAAACGAATACAACATAGAACAAACAAATAGGCCCTGTACTGAGCTGTAATGTTCTATGTTGTATTCGTCTAACTTCCTTTATTAGCCGTGCGGTTGCATAAATGGCCTGTGCTGAGCTGTGATGTTCTCTGTGTCTAACTTCCTTTATGAGCCAATCGGTTCCATAAGGGGCCTATACTGCACTGTCATGTTCGATGTTGTATTAGTCTAACTTCCTTTATTGGCCGAGCGGTGCCATAAAGGGCCTGTACTGTGCTGTGATGTTCTTTGTTCTATGAATCTACCTTCCTTCATTATTTGAGTGGTTTCATAATGGGCCTGTACAGCGCTGTATTTTTCTCGATTGTATTAGTCTAACTTCCTTTATTGGTGGAGCGGTTCCATAAAGGGCCTGCACTGCACTGTTATGTTCTGTGTTGAATTAGTCTAACTTCCTGTATCAGCTGAGCGGTAACATTTCGGGCCTGTACTGTACTGTAATGTTCTATGTTGTGTTAATCTAACTTTCTTTATTGGTCGAACGGTTCCATAAAGGACTTGTACTGCACTGTTTTGTTCTACGTTGTATTCCTCTAATCTCCTTTATTAGCCAAGTGGTTCCATAAAGGGTCTGTACTGCGCTGTAATGTTCTATGTTGTATTGGTCTAAAATCTTTTATCAGCCAAGCGGTTCCATAAAGCCCTCTGCTGCATTGTAGCGTTTTCTGTCGTATTAATCTAATTTCCTGTATTAGCCAAGCGGTTCCATAAAGGGCCTGCATTGTGTTGTGATGTTCTATGTTGTATTAGTCTAACTTCTATTTTTAGCCGAGCGGTTCTTTAAACGGCGGTGCTGTGCTGTAATGTTCCAAGTTCTATCAGTCTAGCTTCCTTCATTAGCTAAGCAGTTCCATTAAGGGCCTCTATTACACTGTCCTGTTCTATGTTGTGTTTGTCTAGCTTCCTTTCTTAGTGTTCTCTGTCGTATTAGTCTAACTTCTATTATTAGCTGAGCTGTTCCATAAAGGGCCTGTACTGCGCTGTAATGTTCTATGTTGTATCAATCTAACTTCTTTTATTAGCCCAGCAGTTCCATAAAGGGCTTGTACTGTGCTGTAATGTTCTCTGAGTTCCATAAAGGGCCTCTGTTACACTGTCCTGTTCTATGTTGTGTTTGACTAGCTTCCTTTCTTAGTGTTCTCTGTCGTATTAGTCCAATTTCCTGTATTAGCCAAGTGGTTCCATAAAGGGCCTGTACTGTGTTGTGATGTTCTATGTTGTATTAGTCTAACTTCTATTATTAGCCGAGCGGTTCTATAAATGGCTTGTGCTGAGCTGTGGTGTCCTCTGAATCTAACTTCCTTTATTAACCAAGCAGTTCTATAAAGGGCCTGTACTGTGCTGGATTGTTCTATGTTGTGTCAGTCTAACTTCTTCTATTGTGAACAGTTCCATAAACGACCCGTTCTGCGCTGTTACGTTCTTTGTTCTCTGAGTCTAACTTATTTTATTAGCCAAGCAGTTCCATAAACGGCTTGTTCTGTGCTATAATGTTGTATGAGATGAGGGTCCGTTATTAGCCGAGTGGCTCCATAAAGGGCCTGTACTGCGCTGTAATGCTGTATGTTCTATGAGTCTAACTTCCTGTATTAGCCGAGTGGTTCCATAAACGTCCCGTACTGCCCTGTAATGCTGTATGTTCTATGAGTCTAACTTCCTGTATTAGCCGAGTGGTTCCATAAACGTCCCGTACTGCGCTGTAATGCTGTAAGTTCTATGAGTCTAACTTCCTGTATTAGCCGAGTGGTTCCATAAACGTCCCGTACTGCGCTGTAATGCTGTATGTTCTATGACTCTGACTTCCTTTATTGGCAAGCAGTTCCATAAACTGCCTGTACAGCACTGTAATTAGATTAGATTAGACTTACAGTGTGGAAACAGGCCCTTCGGCCCAACAGGTCCACACCGACCCGCCGAAGCGCAACCCACCCATACCCCTACATTTACCCTTTACCTAACACTACGGGCAATTTAGCTTGGCCAATTCACCTGACCCGCACATCTTTGGACTGTGGGAGGAAACCGGAGCACCCGGAGGAAACCCACGCAGACACGGGGAGAACGTGCAAACTCCACACAGTCAGTCGCCTGAGTCGGGAATTGAACCCGGGTCTACAGGCGCTGTGAGGCAGCAGTGCTAACCACTGTGCCACCGTGCCGCCCACAAATGTTCTATGTTGTATTAGTTGAACTTCTTTTATTAGCCGAACGGTTCCATAAAGGGCATGTACTGCGCTGTAATGCTCCATGTTCTATCAGTCTAACTTCCATTACCAAGCAAGCAGTTCCGTAGACATCCTGTAGAGCGCTGTAATGTTGTATCTTCTATTTGTCAAACTTCTGGTATTAGCCGAGCAGTTATAGAGTCAAAGAGTCATAGAGAAGTACAGTATGGAAACAGACCCTTCGGTCCAACCCGTCCATGCCAACCCGATATCCCAACACAATCGAGTCCCACCTGCCAGCACCCGGCCTATATCACTCCAAACCCTTCCTATTCATATACCCATCCAAATGCCTCTTAAATGTTGCAGTTGTACCAGCCTCCACCACATCCTCTAGCAACTCATTCCGTACACATACCACCCTCCGCGTGAAAAAGTTACCCCTTAGGTCTCTTTGATATCTTTCCCCTCTCACTCTAAGCCCATACCGTCTAGTTCTGGACTCCCCGACTCCAGGGAAAAGACTTTGCCGATTTATCCTATCCATGCCCCTCATAATTTTGTAAAATTCTATAAGGTCACCCCTCAGCCTCCGATGCTCCAGGGAAAACAGCGCCGGCCTGTTCAGCCTCTCCCTGTAGCTCAAATTCTCCAATCCTGGCAACATCCTTGTAAATCTTTTCTGAACCCTTTCAAGTTTCACAACACCTTTCCGATAGGAAGGAGACCAGAATTGTACACAATATTGCAAAAATGGCCTAGCCAATGTCCTGTACAGCTGCAACATAACCTCCCAACCCCTGTACTCAATACTCTGACCAATAAAGGAAAGCATACCAAACGCCTTCTTCACTATCGTACCTACCTGCGATTCCACTTTCAAGGAGCGATGAACCTGCACTCCAAAGTCCCTTTGTTCAGCAACACTCCCTAGGACCTTACCATTAAGTGTATAAGTCATGCTAAGATTTGCTTTCCCAAAATGCAGCACCTCGCATTTACCTGAATTAAACTCCATCTACCACTTCTCAGCCCAGAGGCCCATCTGGTCCAGATCCAGTTGTAATCTGAGGTAAGCCTCTTTGCTGTCCACTACGCCTCCAATTTTGCTGTCATCTGCAAATTTACTAACCGTACCTCTTATTCTCACATCCAAATCATTTATGTAAATGACAAAAAGAAGAGGACCCATTGCTTAAAGGGCCTGTACTGTGCTGTAATGTTCTATGTTCGATGAGTCTAACTTCCCTTATTAGCTAAGCTTCTCCAGAAAGGGCCTATACTGCATTGTGATGTCCTGTGTTGATTTGTCTGACTTCATTTATTTAGCAAGGCGTTCGATAAGGTACCCCATGGCAGGCTAATGCAACAGCTACGGAGGTATGGCATTGAGAGTGCATTAGAGGTTTGGATTAGGAATTGGCTCGCTGGAAGGAGACAGAGGGTAGTAGTTGATGGTATAGGTTCATCTTGGAGTGCAGTTACTAGTGGTGTTCCACAAGGATTTGGGACCATTGCTGTTTGTCATTTTTATAAATGACCGAGAGGAGGGGCTTGAAGACTGGGTGAGCAAGTTTGCGGATGACACGAAAGTCAGTGGAGTTGTGGACAGTGAAGAAGGATGTGGCAGGTTACAGCGGGATATAGATAAGTTGCAGAGCTGGGCAGAAAGGTGGCAAATGGAGTTCAATGTAGCTAAGTGTGAAGTTATTCACTTTGGTAGTAGTAACAAGAACATGGATTACTGGGCTAATGGTAGGCTACTTGGTAGTTTGGATGAGCAGAGGGATCTTGGTGTCCATGTACACAGATCACTGAAAGTTGCCACCCAGGTAAATAGTGCTGTGAAGAAAGCATATGGTGTACTGGGCTTTATTGGTAGAGGAATTGAGTTCCGGAGTCCTGAGGTCATGTTGCAGTTGTATAAGACTCTGGTGCGGCCTCATCTGGATTACTGTATGCAGTTTTGGTTGCCATACTGTAGGAAGGATGTGGAGGCATTGGAACGAGTGCAGAGGAGGTTTACCAGGATGTTGCCTGTCATGGTAGGAAGATCGTATGAGGAAAGGCTGAGGCAGTTGGGGCTGTTCTCATTGGAGAAAAGACGGTTTGGGGAGATTTGATAGAGGTGTACAAGATGATTAGGGGTTTAGATATTGTTGACAGTGAGAACCTTTTTCCGCTAATGGAGTCAGCTGTTACTAGGGGACACAGCTTTAAACTAAGGGGTGGTAGGTATAGGACAGATGTTAGGGGTAGATTCTTTACTCAGCGGGTTGTGAGTTCATGGAATGCCCTGCCAGTAGCAGTGGTGGACTCTCCCTCTTTATGGTCATTTAAGCGGGCATTGGATAAGCATATGGAGGTTATTGGGCTAGTGTAGGTTAGGTAGGCTTTTGTCGGCGCAACATCGAGGGCCGAAGGGCCTGTACTGCGCTGTATTTTGCTATGTACCCAAGCGGTTCCACAAAGAGCCTGTACTGCGCTGTAAAGCTTCATGTTCTATGAGTCTAATTTCCTGCATTAGCTGTGAGGATCCACAAAGGGCCCGTGCTGTACTGCAATGCACAACGTTCTATCAGTCTAACTTCTTTTTTCAGCCAAGCATTTCCATAAAGGTCCTGTGTTGTGCTTTAATGCTCCATATTGTATGAGTTTAACTTCCTATATTAGCCTAGTGGTTCCATATAAGGCTTGTACTACACTGTAATGATCTATGTTCTCTGAGACTACCATTTTTATTAGCCGACCGGTTCCATAAAAGGCCTGAATTGCTCTTTAATATTCTATTTTGAATTAGTCTAACTTACTTTAACAGCTCAGCTGTTCCATAATGGGACTGGACTGAGCTGTAATGTTCTATTTTGTATTATTCTATCTTCCTTTAACAGCCAAGCGGTTGCATAAAGGGCCTGTCCTGCACTTTAATGTTCTATGCTGTATTATCCAGTGTCCATTATCAGACGAGTGGTCTCATAAAGAGTTTGGACTGCGCTGTAATGCCACATGTTCTATGAGTCTAACTTCCTTTAATAGGCGACCGGTTCTATAGACGACCTGTACAGTGCTGTAATGTTCTATGTTGTATTTGTCAAACTTCCGGTATTAGCCGAGTGGTTCCATAAAGGGCCTGTATTGCGCTATAATGTGCTATGTTGTATGAGTCTTACTTCCTTTATTAGCCAAGCATTTCCATAAAGATCCTGCACTGCGCTGTAATGTTCTATTTTGTAATGGTCTAACGTCCAGTATTATCCAAGCAGTTGTACTACGCTGTGATGTTCCATGTTGCATTAGTCTAACGCCCGTTGTTAGGCAAGCACTTGAATAAAGGGCCTGTACTGTGCTGTAATGTTGCATGTTGCATGAGTCAACCTTCCTTTATTAGCCGAGCGGTTCCATAAAGGGCCTGTACTGCGTTGTGCTGCCCTATGTTGTATTAGATTAACTTCATTTATTAGCCAACCAGTTCCGCAAAGAGCCTGTACTGCGCTGCAATGCTCCATGTTCTATGAGTCTAACTTCCTGTATTAGCTGAACGGATCCATAAAGGACCTGTACTGAGCTGTAATGCTCCATATTCTATCAGTAAAAAATGAGGTCTGCAGATGCTGGAGATCACAGCTGAAAATGTGTTGCTGTTCAAAGCACAGCAGGCCAGGCAGCATCTCAGGAATAGAGAATTCGACCTTGCCTGCTGTGCTTTGACCAGCAACACATTTTCATCCAAATTCTATCAGTCTAACTTCCTTTATGAGCCACGCATTTCCATAAACGGCCTGTACTGTGCTGTAATGTTCTGTTTTGTATTAGTCTAGCTTCTTGTATTAGCCAAGTGATGCCATGTGGGGCTTGTACTACACTGCAATGATCTATGTTGTCTTCGTTTATTAGCCTAGAGGTTCCATAAAGGGCGTGAACTGCACTGTAATGTTCTATTTTGTTTTAGTCTAACTTTCTTTAACAGCCAAGCAGTTGCATAAAGGACATGTCCTGCACTGTAATGCCACATGTTCTATGAGTCTAACTTCCTGTATTAGCTGAGCCTTTCCATAAAGCACCTGTACTGAACTATAATTCTCCATGTTCTATCAGGCTAGCTTCCTTTATCAGGCATGTGGTTGCATAAAGGGCCTGTACTGTGCTGTAATGTTCTATTTTGTTTTCGTTCAACTTCCTTTAACAGCCGAGTGGTTCCATGTAAGGCTGGTACTGCGCTGTAATGCTCTATGTTGTATGAGCCTAACTTGCTGTATTAATCGAGTGGTTCCATAAAGGGCTTGTACTGCACTGGAATGCTCCATGTCCCATGCGTCTAACTTCCTGTTTTAGCCGAGTGGTTCCATAATAGGCAAGCACTGCGCTATAATAATCCATGTTCTCCGAATCTAACATCCATTATCAAACAAGCATTTCCATCTGGGGACTGTACTGCGCTGTAGTGCTCCATGTTGTAATAGACTAGTGGCCTTTATTAGCCGAGCGGTTCCATGAAGGGCTTGTACTGCGCTGTAATGTTCTATGGTGTATGAGTCTTACTTCTTTTATTAGCCAATCATTTCCATAAAGGACCTGTACTGTGCTGTAATGCTGTATGTTCTGACTCTAACTTCCTTTATTAGAGAAGCAGTTCCATAATGGGTCTGTGTTGGGCTGTAATGTTCCATGTTTAATGAGTCTAATTGCCTTTAGTAGTCGAGCGATTCCATAAAGGACCTGTACTGCACTGAAAAGCTCTATGTACGATGAGTCGAATTTACTTTCTTATCCAAGCGGTTCCATAAAGAGTCTGTACTGCGCTGTAATGCTGTATGTGCTATGACTCTAACTTCCTTTATGAGCCAAGCAGTTCCATTAAGGGGCTGTACTTTGCTGTTATTATCTATGTTGCATTGGTCTAATGACCGGTATTAGCCGAGCTGTAATTCTCTACGTTCTATGAATCTATATTCCTTTATTAACCAAGCGGTTCCCTAAAGGACCTGTTCTGTGCTGTCATATTCTATGTTGTATTGGTCTAATATTCGGTATTAGCCGAGCGGTTCCATCAAGGGTCTGTACTGTGCTGTAATGTTCTATCTTGTATTGGTCTAATGTCCGATAGAAGCCAAGTGGTGTAGTACTGTATGTTATGTGACTCTATCTTCCTTTATTAGCCAGGCGGTTCAATCAAGGGCCTGTACTGTGCTGTAATTTTCCAAGTTATATTGTTTTAATGTCCGGTATTAGCCGAGTGGTACCATAAAGGTCCTCTGCTGTGCTGTTATGTTCTATGTTGTATTAGTCTAACTTCCTTTATTAGCTGAGCAGTTCCACAATTTGCCTGTGTTGTGCTGTAATGTTCTATGTTCAATGCGTTGAATTCCCTTTACTAGTCGAGCAATTCCACAAAGGACCTGTACTGTGCTAAAATGCTGAATGTTTTATAACTCCAACTCCCTTTATTAGCCGAGCGTTTCCATCAATGGCCTGTACTGTACTGTAATTCTCTACGTTCTATGAGACTAACTTCCATTATTTTCAAAGCGGTTCAATAAAGTGCCTGTACTGTGCTGTAATGCTGTATGTTCTATGACTCCAGGTTCCTTTATTAGCCGAGCTGTTCCATCAAGGACCTGTGTTGTGCTGCAATGTTCGATGTTATATTGGTATAATGTCCGGAATTAGCCTAGTGGTTCCATAAAGGGCCTGTACTGTGCTGTAATTCTCTACGTTCTATGAGTCTAACTGCCTTTATTATCCAAGTGGTTCCATAAAGGGCCTGTACTGTACTGTAATTCTCTACGTTCTATGAATCTACATTCCTTTATTAGCCGAGCTGTTCCATAGCGCTGTAATGTGCAATGTTGGCCTGTACTGTGCTGTAATACTGTATGTTCTAAGACTCTAACTTCCTTTATTAGAGAAGCAGTTCCATAATGGACCTGTGTTGCGCTGTAATCTTCTATGTTCAATGAGTCTCATTGCCCGATTCCACCAAGGACCTGTACTGAGCTGAAATGCTCTATGTTCTATGTGTCTAACTACCTTTGTTAACCAAGCGGTTCCATAAATGGCTTGTACTGCACTGTAATGCCCTGGAATGTGATAGGTTGTATGACTCTAGCTTCATTTATTAGCTGAGCGGTTCCCTCAAGGACCCGTACTGTGCTGCTATGTTCTCTGTTGTATTAGTCTTACTTCCTTTATTAGCTGTGTAGTTCCATAATGGGCCTGTGTTGTGCTGTAATGTTCTATGTTCAATGAGTCTAACTGCCTTTAGTAGTCAAGCGATTCCACAAAGGACCTGCACTGCACTGAAATACTCTACGTTCTATGATTCGTACTTCCTTTATGATTCAAGTGGTTCCGTAGAGGGCCTGTGTTGTGATGTAATGCTGTATATTCTATGACTCTAACTTCCTTTATTAGAGAAGCAGTTCCATAATGGACCTGTGTTGCGCTGTAATGTTCTATGTTCAATGAGTCTAATTGCCTGATTCCACCAAGGACCTGTACTGAGCTGAAATGCTCTAGGTTCTATGAGTCTAACTACCTTTATTAACCAAGCATTTCCATAAGCGGCCTGTACTGCGCTGTAATGCCCTGTAATGTGATATGTTGTATGACTCTACTTTCATTTATTAGTCGAGTGGTTCCATAAAGAGCCTGTACTATGTGATAATGCTGTATGTTCTATGACTCTAACTTCCTTTATGAGCTGAGCAGTTCCATCAAGGGCCAGTCCTGCGCTGTAATGTTCTGTATTGTATTGGTCTAATGTCAGTGGTTCCATAAAGGGCCTGTACTGCGCTGTAATGTTCTATGTTCAATGAGGCTGTATGATCTATGATTCTAACTTCCTTTCTTCGCCGAGCAGTTCCATCAAGGGGCTGTACTGTGCTGTAATGTTCCATGTTCAATGAGTCTAATTACATTTAGTATTCGAGCGATTTCACAAAGGGACCTGTACTGCGCTGAAATGCTCTACGTTCTATGAGTCTAACTACCTTTATTAACCAAGCATTTCCATAAGCTGCCAGTACTATGTTCAATAAGTCTAATTGCCTTTAGTAGTCGAGCGATTTCACAAAGTACCTGCACTGTGCTGAAATGCTGTATGTTCTATGAGTCTAACTTCATTTATTATTCAAGCAGTTCCATAAAGGGCCTGTACTGTGATATAATGCTGTATGTTCTGTGACTCTAACTTCCTTTATCAGAGAAGCAGTTCCATAATGGGCCTGTGTGGTAATGTTCTATGTTCAATGATTCTAATTGCTCGATTCCACCAAGGTCCGGCACTGAGCTGAAATGCTCCACGTTCTATGAGTCTAACTCCCTTTATTAACCAAGCGGTTCCATCAAGGGCCTGTAGTGCGCTGTAATGTTCTATGTTGTATTGGTCTAATGTCAAGTATTAGCCGAGTGTTTCCTTAAAGGGGCTGTACTGTACTGTAATGTTCCATGTTCAATAAGTCTAATTGCTTTTAGTAGTCGAGCGACTTCACAAAGTACCTGTACTGCGCTGAAATGCTCTACGTTCTAAGAGTATAACTTCCTTTATTAACCAAGCGGTTCCATAAAGAGCCTGTACTGCGCTATAATGCTGTATTTTCTATGACTCTAACTTCCTTTATTAGCCGAGCGGTTCCATCAAGGGCATGTACTGTGCTATAACGTTCCATGTTGTATTGGTTTAAAGTCTGGAATTAGCCGAGTGGTACCATAAAGGCCTGTATTACGCTCTAATGCTGTATGTTCTATGAGTCTAACTTCCATTATTAGCCGAGCAGTTCAATGAAACAGACTGCACGTATAAATTCAATGAGTAGAGGTTCTCTCATTCGTTGAATATGTCAAGCTTAACGATTTCAAACTGCATTAATTGATTCATTGAATCAAACTTCAATCATTGCCCCAATGAATCAAACGTTTCATGAATCATTGTTTCAATGAAACAAACTTAACACACTTATTCAGTGAATCAAACTGCACACGTTCATTCAATGAAAGAGACTGCACTTGTCAATTCAATGAGTAGAGCTCCTCTCATTCATTCAAAGCCACAAGCTTCAAACATTGTCTCAATCAAACTACAACACATTCACACCTTGAACCAAGCTGCACTTGTTATTAGAACTTCTCTTATTCATGCAATGTGTCAAGTTCAACGCTTTCATTCAATGAAAAAAACTGCATTCGTTGAATCATTGAATCAAACTACAATCATTGATTCAATAAATCAAACCTTATTCCTTCTTTCACTGGAACGAAAGTAAATCGCTTATTCATTGAATCCTACTGCACTCCTTCATTCAATGAAACAGACTGCACATGATCATTCGATGAGTAGAGGTACTCTCATTGGTTGAATGCCAGAAGTTTAGCGCATTGATTCGATCAAACAAACTGCACACATTTTGTCCAGGAAGCTAACTGCGCCTGTTTATTCAATTCTGAGAGCTTTTCTCTTTAATTAAACGAACTTCACTCATTTATTGGAGTGAATTTAACTACATTCATTTAATCAAAGAATCAAACTCCAAACATTCATTCGATGAGAAGCACTAAAAGAACTATTCCTATGAATCGAGCTTCTTCTATTCATTCAATGAAAAGAACTTAATTATGCGAACTTCACTCATTTATGGGGTGAAAATAAGTGCATTCATTCAATCAATGAATCAAACTGCACTCATTCATTCGATGAGAAACACTGCAAGTAGTTTCAAATGAATCGAGCATTTATGGTCATTTAAGCGGGCATTTTATGGTCATTTAAGCGGGCATTGGATAGGCATTTGGAAGTTATTGGGCTAGTATAGGTTAGGTAGGATTCGGTCGGCGCAACATCGAGGGCCGAAGGGCCTGTACTGCGCTGTATCCTTCTATGTTCTATGTTCTATGTTCTAACTGCACGCATTCATTCAATGACACAGACTGCAGGTCTTCATTCAATGAGTAGAGCTTCTCTCATTCATTCAATGTGTCAAGTTCAACGCTTTCATTCAATGAAACAAAATGCATTCGTTGTTTCAATGAATCAAACTACAATCATTGATTCAATGCATCAAACCTTATTTCTTGTTGCAATGGAACACACGTACTGAATCCTACTGCACTTGTTCATTCAATGAAACAGACTGCACGTCTGTATATTAAAGTGTAGATCTCCGGCCATTCATTCAAAGCGAAGAGAAAAAAGCATTCATCCAATGAAACAAACTGCACGCATTCATTCAATGATACAGATTGCAAGTCTTAAATCAATCAGTGGAGCTTCGTTCAATGCGTCAAGCTTAACGCTTTGATTCAATGAAACCAACTGCATTCATTGATTCATTGAATCAAACGTTATTCATTGTTTCCATGAAACAAACTTACTGAATGAATCAAACTGCACAAGTTCATTTAATCAAAGAGACTACACTTGTCAATTCAATGAGTACAGCTACTCTTATTCATTAAATACCACAAGCTTCATGCACTGTCTCAAACGAACTGCACACATTCAATCCATGAGCAAAACTGCACGTGTCAATTCAATGAGTGGAGCTACTCTCATTCCTTCAATGAGTTAAGCTTAACGCTTTAATTCAATGAAACAACCTGCATTCATTGAGTCATTGAATCAAAGTATCATTATTGATTCAATGAATCACATCTTTATTCCTTGTGTCAATTGAGCAAACTTTTTCTTACTACACTCGTTCATTCAATAAAACAGAATGCACATGATAATTCAATGAGTAGACGTACTCTCATTCGTTTAATGCCACAAGCTTAACGCATTGATACAAAGAAGCAAACTTCACACATTTTGTCCATGAAGCAAACTACACGTGGTCATGCTACGAGTATAGTTTTTCTCTTTCATTCAATATCTCGAGCTTAATCTTTTGTTCAATGAAATCACCTGCATTCACTCGTTCGTTATTTCATATTTCAATCATTGATTCTAAGAATCGAATGTAATTCATTGATTTAATTATGCGAACTTCACTCATTTATGGGGTGAAAATAAGTGCATTCATTCAATCAATGAATCAAACTGCACTCATTCATTCGATGAGAAACACTGCAAGTAGTTTCAAATGAATCGAGCATTTGCCATTCATTCAATGGAATAAACTGCACGCGTTCATACAATGAAACAAACTACACGCATTCATTCAATGATACAGATTGCACGTCTTAAATCAATGAGTGGAGCTTCGATCAATACGTCAAGCTTAACGCTTTGATTCAATGAAACCAAGTGCATTCATTGATTCATTGAATCAAACTTCAAACATTGATTCAATGAATCAAACCTTATACATTGTTTCTATGAAGCAAACTTACTGAATGAATCAAACTGCACAAGTTCATTCAATCAAAGAGACTACACTTGTCAATTCAATGAATACAGCTACTCTCATTCATTGAATACCACAAGCTTCATGCACTGTCTCAATCGAACTGCAAACAATCACTCCAAGAGCAAAATTGCACGTGTCAATTCAATGAGTGGAGCTTCTCTCATTCCTTCAATGTGTTAAGCTTAACCCTTTAATTCAATGAAACAACCTGCATTCATTGAATCATTGAATCAAAGTACCATTATTGATTCCTTGTTCCAATGGATCAAACTTTTTCTTACTACACTCGTTCATTTAATGAAACAGACTGCACATGATAATTCAATGAGTAGACGTACTCTCATTCGTTTAATGCCACAAGCTTAACGCATTGATACAAAGAAGCAAACTTCACACATTTTGTCCATGAAGCAAACTACACGTGGTCATGCTACGAGTATAGTTTTTCTCTTTCATTCAATATCTCGAGCTTAACTCTTTTGTTCAATGAAATCACCTGCATTCACTCGTTCGTTATTTCATATTTCAATCATTGATTCTAAGAATCGAATGTAATTCATTGATTTAATTATGCGAACTTCACTCATTTATAGGGTGAAAATAAGTGCATTCATTCAATCAATGAATCAAACTGCACTCATTCATTCGATGAGAAACACTGCAAGTAGTTTCAAATGAATCGAGCATTTGCCATTCATTCAATGGAATAAACTGCACGCGTTCATACAATGAAACAAACTGCATGTATACATTCAATGAAACACACTGCAATGACACAATGAAACAGTATGGGTCGAGGTACTCTCATTGCTTGACACCCACAATCTTAGCGCAGTGATTCGTTCAAACAAACTACACACGTTTAGTGCATGAAGCAAACTGCACCTGTTGATTCTAAGAGTAGAGCTTTTCTCTTTCGTTCAATATCTCGAGCTTAACTCTTTAATTCAATGAAACAACCTGCATTCACTCAATCATTATTTCATATTTCAATCATTGATTCAAAGATTCGAATGTAATTCAATGATTTAATTATGCAAACATCACTCATTTATGGAATGTATTTAACTGCATTCATTCAATCAATGAACCAAACTGCAATCATTCATTCGCTGAGAAACATTCATTTCCAATGAATCGAGTTTTGGCCATGCATTCAATGAAAGAAACTGCATGCATTCATTCAATGAAACTGACTACACTTCTTAATTCAATAAGTACAACCTTTGTCGTTTATTCAATGTCTCGAGGTTAACGCTTTCATTCAATGAAACAAACTGCACACATCCATTCAATGAAACTGACTGCACGTATTAATTCAATGAGTAGAGGTTCTCTCATTCGTTGAATATGTCAAGCTGAACGACTTCAAACTGCATTCATGGAATCAAACTTCAATGATTGCCCCAATGAATCATACGTTTTATCAATCATTGTTTCAATGAAACAAACTTAACACACTTATTCAGTGAATCAAACTGCACACGTTCATTCAATGAAAGAGACTGCACTTGTCAATTCAATGAGTAGAGCTCCTCTCATTCATTCAAAGCCACAACCTACAAACATTGTCTCAATCAAACTACAGCACATTCACTCCTTGAATCAAGCTGCACCTGTTATTTCAATGATTTGAACTTCTCTTACTCATGCAATGTGTCAAGTTCAACGCTTTCATTCAATGAAAAAAACTGCATGCATTGAATCATTGTATCAAACTACAATCATTGATTCAATGAATCAAACCTTGTTTCAATGGAACAAAAGTAAATCACTTGTTCAATGAATCCTACTGCACTCCTCCATTCAATGAAACAGACTGCACATGATCATTCGATGAGTAGAGGTACTCTCATTGGTTGAATGCCACAAGTTTAGCGCATTGATTCAATCAAACAAACTGCACACATTTTGTCCAGGAAGGCAACTGCGCCTGTTTATTCAATAGTTAGAGCTTTTCTCTTTAATTAAACGAACTTCACTCAGTTATTGGAGTGAATTTAACTGCATTCATTCAATCAATGAATCAAACTCCAAACATTCATTCGATGAGAAGCACTGAAAGAACTATTCCTATGAATCGAGCTTTTTCCATTCTTTCAATGAAACGAACTGCGCGCTTTCATTCAATGACACAGACTGCAGGTCTTCATTCAATGAGAACAGCTTCTCTCATTCATTCAATGTGTCAAGCTCAACTTGCTTTCATTCAATGAACCAAACTGCATTCGTTGATTCAATGAATCAAACGACAATCATTGATTCAATGCATCAAACCTTATTCCTTGTTGCAATGGAACAAACGTAACTCAATTATATATTGGATCCTACTGCACTTGTGCATTCAATGAAACAACTACACGCATTTATTCAATGATACAGATTGCACGTCTTAAATCAATGAGTGGAGCTTCGATCAATACGTCAAGCTTAACGCTTTGATTCAATGAAACCAACTGCATTCATTGATTCATTGAATCAAACTTCAAACATTGATTCAATGAATCAAACCTTATACATTGTTTCTATGAAGCAAACTTACTGAATGAATCAAACTGCACAAGTTCATTCAATCAAAGAGACCACACTTGTCAATTCAATGAATACAGCTACTCTCATTCATTGAATACCACAAGCTTCATGCACTGTCTCAATCGAACTGCAAACAATCACTCCAAGAGCAAAATTGCACGTGTCAATTCAATGAGTGGAGCTTCTCTCATTCCTTCAATGTGTTAAGCTTAACCATTTAATTCAATGAAACAACCTGCATTCATTGAATCATTGAATCAAAGTACCATTATTGATTCCTTGTTCCAATGGATCAAACTTTTTTCTTACTACACTCGTTCATTTAATGAAACAGACTGCACATGATAATTCAATGAGTAGACGTACTCTCATTCGTTTAATGCCACAAGCTTAACGCATTGATACAAAGAAGCAAACTTCACACATTCTGTCCATGAAGCAAACTACACGTGGTCATGCTACGAGTATAGTTTTTCTCTTTCATTCAATATCTCGAGCTTAACTCTTTTGTTCAATGAAATCACCTGCATTCACTCGTTCGTTATTTCATATTTCAATCATTGATTCTAAGAATCGAATGTAATTCATTGATTTAATTATGCGAACTTCACTCATTTATGGGGTGAAAATAAGTGCATTCATTCAATCAATGAATCAAACTGCACTCATTCATTCGATGAGAAACACTGCAAGTAGTTTCAAATGAATCGACCATTTGTCATTCATTCAATGGAATAAACTGCACGCGTTCATACAATGAAACAAACTGCATGCATACATTCAATGAAACACACTGCAATGACACAATGAAACAGTATGGGTAGAGGTACTCTCATTGGTTGACACCCACAATCTTAGCGCAGTGATTCGTTCAAACAAACTACACACATTTAGTGCATGAAGCAAACTGCACCTGTTGATTCTAAGAGTAGAGCTTTTCTCTTTCGTTCAATATCTCGAGCTTAACTCTTTAATTCAATGAAACAACCTGCATTCACTCAATCATTATTTCATATTTCAATCATTGATTCAAAGATTCGAATGTAATTCAATGATTTAATTATGCAAACATCACTCATTTATGGAATGTATTTAACTGCATTCATTCAATCAATGAACCAAACTGCAATCATTCATTCGCTGAGAAACATTCATTTCCAATGAATCGAGCTTTGGCCATGCATTCAATGAAAGAAATTGCATGCATTCATTCAATGAAACTGACTACACTTCTTAATTCAATAAGTACAACCTTTGTCGTTTATTCAATGTCTCGAGGTTAACGCTTTCATTCAATGAAACAAACTGCACGCATCCATTCAATGAATCTGACTGCACGTATTAATTCAATGAGTAGAGCTTCTCTCATTCGTTGAATATGTCAAGCTGAACGACTTCACACTGCATTCATGGAATCAAAGGTCAATGATTGCTCCCATGAAACAAACGATTCATGAATCATTGTTTCAATGAATCAAACTCCAAACATTCATTCGATGAGAAGCACTGAAAGAACTATACCTTTGAATCGAGCTTTTCGCATCCATTCAATGGAAAGAACTGCACGCATTCATTCAATGACACAGACTGCAGGTCTTCATTCAAAGAGTAGAGCTTCTCTCATTCATTCAATGTAACAAGCTCAACTTGCTTTCATTCAATGGAACAAACTGCATCCATTGATTCAATGCATCAAAACTTATTCCTTGTAGCAATGTAACAAACGTAACTCAGTTACATACTTAATCCTACCGCAATTGTTCATTCAATGAAACAGACTGCACGTCTGTATAACAAAGTGTAGATCTCCGGCCATTCATTCAAAGCTAAGAGAAAAAAATGATTCATCCAATGAAACAAACTGCACACATTCATTCAATGATACAGATTGCACGTCTTAAATCAATGAGTGGAGCTTCGTTCAATACGTCAAGCTTAACGCTTTGATTCAATGAAACCAATTGCATTCATTGATTCATTGAATCAAACGTCAAACATTGATTCAATGAATCAAACGTTATTCTTTGTTTCCATGAAACAAACTTACTGAATGAATCAAACTGCACAAGTTCATTCAATCAAAGAGACTACACTTGTCAATTCAATGAGTACAGCTACTCTCATTCATTGAATACCACAAGCTTCATGCACTGTCTCAATCGAACTGCACACATTCACTCCATGAGCAAAACTGCACGTGTCATTTCAATGAGTGGAGCTTCTCTCATTCTTTCAATGTGTTAAGCTTAACGCTTTAATTCAATGAAACAACCTGCATTCATTGAATCATTGAATCAAAGTACCATTATTGATTCCATGAATCATACTTTTATTCATTGTTTCAATGGAACAAACACTCGTTCATTCAATGAAACAGACTGCACTTGATAATTCAATTAGTAGACGTACTCTCATTCGTTTAATGCCACAAGCTTAACGCATTGATACAAAGAAGCAAACTTCACACATTTTGTCCATGAAGCAAACTACACGTGTTCATTCTACGAGTGTAATTTTTCTCTTTCATTCAATGTCTCGAGCTTTACTCTTTTTTTCAATGAAACAACCTACATTCAATCTTTCATTATTTCATATTTTAATCATTGATTCAAAGAATCGAAAGTAATTTATTGATTTAATTATGCGACCTTCACTCATTTTGTGGGATGAAAATTACTGCATTCATTCAATCAATGAATCAAACTGCAATCATTCATTCGATGAGAAACACTACAAGTAATTTCAAATGAATCGAGCATTTGCCATTCATTCAATGGAATGAACTGCACGCGTTCATTCAATGAAACAAACTGCACGCATCCATTCAATGAAACAGACTGCTCGTATTAATTCAATGAGTAGAGCTTCTCTCATTCGTTGAATATGTCAAGTTTAACGATTTCAAACTGCATTCATTGAATCAAACTTCAATGATTGCCCCAATGAATCAATCGTTGCATGAATCTTTGTTTCAATGAAACAAACAACACACTTATTCAGTGATTCAAACTGCACACGTTCATTCAATGAAAGAGACTGCACTTGTCAATTCAATGAGTACAGCTTCTCTCATTCATTCATAGCCACAGGCTTCAAACATTGTCTCAATCAAACTACAACACATTCACTCCTTGAACCAAGCTGCACCTGCTATTAGAACCTCTCTTATTCATGCAATGTGTAAAGTTCAACGCTTTCATTCAATGAAAAAACTGCATTCATTGAATCATTGAATCAAACTACAATCATTGATTCAATGAATCAAACCTTATTCCTTGTTTCAATGGAACAAAAGTAAATCACTTGTTCAGTGAAACCTACTGCACTCAATGAAACAGACTGCACATGATCATTCGATGAGTAGAGGCATCTCATTGGTTGAATGCCACAAGTTTAGCGCATTGATTCAATCAAACAAACTACACACATTTTGACAAGGAAGCTAACTGCGCCTGTTAATTCGATTCTTAGAGCTTTTCTCTTTAATTAAACGAACTTCACTCATATATTGGAGTGAATTTAATCATTTAAATTTAATCAAACTCCATGAGAAGGACTGAAAGAACTATTCCTATGAATCGAGCTTTTTCCATTCATTCAATGAAAAGAACTGCACGCATTCATTCAATGACACAGACTGCAGGTCTTCATTCAATGAGTAGAGCTTCTCTCATTTATTCAATGTGTCAAGCTCAACTTTCTTGCATTCAATGAAACAAACTGCATTCGTTGATTCAATGAATCAAACTACAATCATTGATTCAATGCATCAAACCTTATTCCTTATTGCAATGGAACAAACGTAACTCAGTTATATACTGAATCCTACTGCACTTGTTCATTCAATGAAACAGACTGCACGTCTGTATATTAAAGTGTAGATCTCAGGCCATTCATTCAAAGGTACGAGAACAAAGCATTCATCCAATGAAACAAGCTGCAATCAATGATACACATTGCACGTCTTAAATCAATGAGTGGACCTTCCTTCAATGCGTCAAGCTTAACGCTTTGATACAATGAAAACAATTGCATTCGTTGATCCATTGTATCAAACTTCAAACATTGATTCTATGAAAGAAACTTACTGAATGAATCAAACTGCACAAGTTCATTCAATCAAAGAGACTACACTTGTCAATTCAATGAGTACAGCTACTCTCATTCATTCAATACCACAAGCTTCATGCACTGTCTCAATCGAACTGCAAAACTGCACGTGTCAATTCAATGAGTGGAGCTACTCTCATTCCTTCAATGTGTGAAGCTTAACGCTTTAATTCAATGAAACAACCTGCATTCATTGAATCATTGAATCAAGGTATCATTATTGATTCAATGAATCATACATTTACTCCTTGTTTCAATGGAGCAAACTTTCTTTTTTTTTACCACACTCGTTCATTCAATGAAACAGAGTGCACATGATAATTCAATGAGGAGACAAACTTTCATTCGTTTATTGCCAAAAGCTTAACGCATTGATACAAAGAAGCAAACTTCACACGTTTTGTCCATGAAGCAAAACTACACGTGTTCATTCTACGAGTAGAGCGTTTCTCTTTCATTCAGTGTCACGAGCTTAACTCTTTTGTTCAATGAAACAACCGGCATTCACTCGTTCATTATTTCATATGTCAATCATTGATTCAAAGAATCGAATGGAATTCATTGACTTGATTATGTGACCTTCACTCATTTATGGGGTGAAAATAACTTCATGCATTCAATCAATGAATCAAACTTCTATCATTCATTCGATGAGAAACACTACAAGTAGTTTCAAATGAATCGAGCATTTGCCATTCATTCAATAAACTGCACGCTTTCATACAATGAAACAAATTGCATGCATACATTAAATGAAACAGACTGCAATGATAAAATGAAACAGAATGGTAGAGGTACTCTCATTGGTTGACACCCACAATCTTAGCGCAGTGATTCGTTCAAACAAACTACACACATTCAGTGCATGAAGCAAACTGCACCTGTTGATTCAAAGATTTTCTCTTTGTTTCAATGTCTCGCGCTTAACTCTTTAATTCAATGAAACAACCTGCATTCACACATTCATTATTTCATATTTCAATCATGATTCAAAGATTAGAATGTAATTCAATGATTTAATTATGCAAACTTCACTCATTAATGGCATGTATTTAACTGCATTCTTTCAATCAATGAACCAAACTGCAACCATTCATTCGCTGAGAAACATTCATTTCCAATGAATCGAGCTTTGGCCACGCATTCATTCAATGAAACAGACTACACTTCTTAATTCAATAAGTGCAGCCTTTCTCGTTTATTCAATGTCTCGAGGTTAACGCTTTCATTCAATGAAACAAACTGCACGCATCCATTCAATGAAACTGATTGCACGTATTAATTCAATGAGTAGAGCTTCTCTCATTCGTTGAATATGTCAAGTTTAACGATTTCAAACTGCATTCATTGAATCAAACTTCAATGATTGCCCCAAGGAATCAAACGTTTCATGAATCATTGTTTCAATGAAACAAACTTAACACACTTATTCAGTGAATCAAACTGCACACGTTCATTCAATGAAAGAGACTGCACTTGTCAATTCAATGAGTACAGCTCCTCTCATTCATTCAAAGCCACAACCTTCAAACATTGTCTCAATCAAACTACAACACTTTCACTCCTTGAACCAAGCTGCACCTGCTATTAGAACTTCACTTATTCATGCAATGTGTCAAGTTCAACGCTTTCATTCAATGAAAAATCTGCATTCATTGAATCATTGAATCAAACTACAATCATTGATTCAATGAATCAAACCTTATTCCTTGTTTCAATGGAACAAAAGTAAATCACTTGTTCAATGAATCCTACTGCACATGATCATTCGATAAGTAGAGGTACTCTCATTGGTTGAATGCCACAAGTTTAGCTCATTGATTCAATCAAACAAACTGCACACATTTTGACCAGGAAGCTAACTGCGCCTGTTTATTCAATTCTTAGAGCTTTTCTCTTTAATTAAACGAACTTCACTCATATATTGGAGTGAATTTAACTGCATTCATTCAATCAAAGAATCAAACTCCAAACATTCATTCGATGAGAAGCACTGAAAGAACTATTCCTATGAATCGAGCTTTTTCTATTCATTCAGTGAAAAGAACTGCACGCATTCATTCAATGACACAGACTGCAGGTCTTCATTCAATGAGTAGAGCTTCTCTCATTCATTCAATGTGTCATGCTCAACTTGCTTTCATTCAATGAAACAAACTGCATTCATTGATTCAATGAATCAAACTACAATCATTGATTCAATGCATCAAACCTTATTCCTTGTTGCAATGGAACAAACGTAAATCAGTTATATACTGAATCCTACTACACATGTGCATTCAATGAAACAACTACACGCATTCATTCAATGATACTGATTGCACGTCTTAAATCAATGAGTGGAGCTTCGTTCAATGCGTCAAGCTTAACGCTTTGATTCAATGAAACCAACTGCATTCATTGATTCATTGAATCAAACTTCAAACATTGATTCAATGAATCAAACCTTATCCATTGTTTCTATGAAAGAAACTTACTGAATGAATCAAACTGCACAAGTTCATTCAATCAAAGAGACTACACTTGTCAATTCAATGAGTACAGCTACTCTCATTCATTGAATACCACAAGCTTCATGCACTGTCTCAATCGAACTGCACACATTCACTCCATGAGTAAAATTGCACGTGTCATTTCAATGAGTGGAGCTTCTCTCATTCCTTCAATGTGTTAAGCTTAACGCTTTAATTCAATGAAACAACCTGCATTCATTGAATCATTGAATCAAAGTACCATTATTGATTCCATGAATCATACCTTTATTCCTTGTTTCAATGTTACAAACTTTATATTACTACACTCGTTCATTCAATGAAACAGACTGCACATGATAATTCAATGAGTAGACGTACTCTCATTCGTTTACAGCCACAAGCTTAACGCATTGATACAAAGAAGCAAACTATACGTGTTCATTCTACGAGTGTAGTTTTTCTCTTTCATTCAATGTCTCGAGCATAACTCTTTTTTTCAATGAGACAACCTACATTCACTCGTTCATTATTTCATATTTCAATCTTTGATTCAAAGAATCGATTGTAATTTATTGATTTAATAATGCGACCTTCACTCATTTATGGGGTGAAAATAAGTGCATTCATTCAATCAATGAATCAAACTGCAATCATTCATTCGATGAGAAACACTGCAAGTAGTTTCAAATGAATCGAGCATTTGCCATTCATTCAATGGAATAAACTTCACGCGTTCATACAATGAAACAAACTGCATGTATGAAACAGACTGCAATGAAACAATGAAACAGAATGGGTAGAGGTACTCTCATTGCTTGACACCAACAAACTTAGCGCAGTGATTCGTTCAAACACACTACACACATTTAGTTCATGAAGCAAACTGCACCTGTTGATTCGATGAGTAGAGGTTTTCTCTTTCATTCAATGTCTCGAGCTTAACTCTTTAATTCAATGAAACAACCTGCATACACACATTCATTATTTCATTTTTCAATCATTGACTCAAAGATTCGAATGTAATTCAATGATTTAATTATGCAAACTTCACTCATTTATGGAATGTATTTAACTGCATTCTTTCAATCAATGAACCAAACTGCAATCATTCATTCGCTGAGAAACATTCATTTCCAATGAATCGAGTTTTGGCCATGCATTCAATGAAAGAAACTGCATGCATACATTCTATGAAACTGACTACACTTCTTAATTCAATAAGTGCAGCCTTTCTCGTTTATTCAATGTCGCGAGGCTAACGCTTTCATTCAATGAAGCAAACTGCACGCATCCATTCAATGAAACAGACTGCACTTATTAATTCAATGAGTAGAGCTTCTCTCATTCGTTGAACATGTCAAGTTTAACGATTTCAAACTGCATTCATTGAATCAAACTTCAATGTCTGCCCCATGGAATCAAACGTTTCATGAATCATTGTTTCAATGAAACAAACTTAACACTCTTATTCAGTGAATCAAACTGCACACGTTCATTCAATGAAAGAGAATGCACTTGTCAATTCAAAGAGTACAGCTCCTCTAATTCATTCAAAGCCACAAGCTTCAAACATTGTCTCAATCAAACTACAAAACATTCACTCCTTGAACCAAGATGCGCCTGCTATTAGAACTTCTCTTATTCATGCTATGTGTCAAGTTCAACGCTTTCATTCTACTGCATTCATTCAATCATTGAATCAAACTACAATCATTGATTCAATGCATCAAACCTTAATCCTTGTTGCAATGGAACAAACGTAACTCAGTTATATACTGAATCCTACTGCACATGTGCATTCAATGAAACAACTACACGCATTCATTCAATGATACTGATTGCACGTCTTAAATCAATGAGTGGAGCTTCGTTCAATGCGCCAAGCTTAACGCTTTGATTCAATGAATCCAAGTGCATTCATTGATTCATTGAATCAAACTTCAAACATTGATTCAATGAATCAAACCTTATTCATTGTTTCTATGAAAGAAACTTACTGAATGAATCAAACTGCACAAGTTCATTCAATCAAAGAGACTACACTTGTCAATTCAATGAGTACAGCTACTCTCAGTCATTGAATACCACAAGCTTCATGCACTGTCTCAATCGAACTGTACACATTCACTCCATGAGTAAAATTGCACGTGTCATTTCAATGAGTGGAGCTTCTCTCATTCCTTCAATGTGTTAAGCTTAACGCTTTAATTCAATGAAACAACCTGCATTCATTGAATCATTGAATCAA
Source organism: Hemiscyllium ocellatum (assembly GCF_020745735.1). NCBI lineage: Eukaryota > Metazoa > Chordata > Chondrichthyes > Orectolobiformes > Hemiscylliidae > Hemiscyllium > Hemiscyllium ocellatum. The sequence goes on along the minus strand of NC_083413.1, from coordinate 84,075,721 downwards.
AGTACCATTATTGATTCCATGAATCATACCTTTATTCCTTGTTTCAATGTAACAAACTTTTTATTACTACACTCGTTCATTCAATGAAACAGACTGCACATGATAATTCAATGAGTAGACGTACTCTCATTCGTTTACTGCCACAAGCTTAACGCATTGATACAAAGAAGCAAACTACACGTGTTCATTCTACGAGTGTAGTTTTTCTCTTTCATTCCATGTCTCGAGCATAACTCTTTTTTAAATGAAACAACCTACATTCACTCGTTCATTATTTCATATTTCAATCTTTGATTCAAAGAATCGATTGTAATTTATTGATTTAATAATGCGATCTTCACTCAATTTTGGGGTGAAAATAAGTGCATTCATTCAATCAATGAATCAAACTGCAATCATTCATTCGATGAGAAACACTGCAAGTAGTTTCAAATTAATCGAGCATTTGCCATTCATTCAATGGAATAAACTTCACGCGTTCATACAATGAAACAAACTGCATGTATGAAACAGACTGCAATGAAACAATGAAACAGAATGGGTAGAGGTACTCTCATTGCTTGACACCCACAATCTTAGCGCAGTGATTCGTTCAAACAAACTACACACATTTAGTGCATGAAGCAAACTGCACCTCTGGATTCAATGAGTAGAGGTTTTCTCTTCCATTCAATGTCTCGAGCTTAACTCTTTAATTCAATGAAACAACCTGCATACACACATTCATTATTTCATATTTCAATCATTGACTCAAAGATTCGAATGTAATTCAATGATTTAATTATGCAAACTTCACTCATTTATGGCATGTATTTAACTGCATTCTTTCAATCAATGAACCAAACTGCAATCATTCATTCGCTGAGAAACTTTCATTTCCAATGAATCGAGTTTTGGCCATGCATTCAATGAAAGAATCTGCATGCATTCATTCTATGAAACTGACGACACTTCTTAATTCAATAAGTACAACCTTTGTCGTTTATTCAATGTCTCGAGGTTAACGCTTTCATTCAATGAAACAAACTGCACGCATCCATTCAATGAAACTGACTGCACGTATTAATTCAATGAGTAGAGCTTCTCTCATTCGTCGAATATGTCAAGTTTAACGATTTCAAACTGCATTCATTGAATCAAACTTCAAGGATTGCCCCAAGGAATCAAACGTTTCATGAATCATTGTTTCAATGAAACAAACTTAACACACTTATTCAGTGAATCAAACTGCACACGTTCATTCAATGAAAGAGACTGCACTTGTCAATTCAATGAGTACAGCTCCTCTAATTCATTCAAAGCCACAAGCTTCAAACATTGTCTCAATCAAACTACAAAACATTCACTCCTTGAAACCTGCTATTAGAACTTCTCTTATTCATGCTATGTGTCAAGTTCAACGCTTTAATTCTACTGCATTCATTCAATCATTGAATCAAACTACAATCATTGATTCAATGCATCAAACCTTAATTCTTGTTGCAATGGAGCAAACGTAACTCAGTTATATACTAAATTCTACTGCACATGTGCATTCAATGAAACAACTACACGCAGTCATTCAATGATACAGATTGCACGTCTTAAATCAATGAGTGGAGCTTCGTTCAATGTGCCAAGCTTAACTCTTTGATTCAATGAAACCAACTGCATTCATTGATTCATTGAATCAAACTTCAAACATTGATTCAATGAATCAAACCTTGTTCATTGTTTCTATGAAAGAAACTTACTGAATGAATCAAACTGCACAAGTTCATTCAATCAAAGAGACTACACTTGTCAATTCAATGAGTACAGCTACTCTCATATATTGAATACCACAGGCTTCATGCACTGTCTCAATCGAACTGCACACATTCACTCCATGAGTAAAATTGCACGTGTCATTTCAATGAGTGGAGCTTCTCTCATTCCTTCAATGTGTTAAGCTTAACGCTTTAATTCAATGAAACAACCTGCATTCATTGAATCATTGAATCAAAGTACCATTATTGATTCCATGAATCATACCTTTATTCCTTGTTTCAATGTAACAAACTTTTTATTACTACACTCGTTCATTCAATGAAACAGACTGCACATGATAATTCAATGAGTAGACGTACTCTCATTCGTTTACTGCCACAAGCTTAACGCATTGATACAAAGAAGCAAACTACACGTGTTCATTCTACGAGTTTAGTTTTTCTCTATCATTCAATGTCTCGAGCATAACTCTTTTTTCAATGAAACAACCTACATTCACTCGTTCATTATTTCATATTTCAATCTTTGATTCAAAGAATCGATTGTAATTTATTGATTTAATTATGCGACCTTCACTCATTTATGGGTTGAAAATAAGTGCATTCATTCAATCAATGAATCAAACTGCAATCATTCATTCGATGAGAAACACTGCAAGTAGTTTCAAATGAATCGAGCATTTGCCATTCATTCAATGGAATAAACTTCACGCGTTCATACAATGAAACAAACTGCATGTATGAAACAGACTGCAATGAAACAATGAAACAGAATGGGTAGAGGTACTCTCATTGGTTGACACCCACAATCTTAGCGCAGTGATTCGTTCAAACAAACTACACACATTTAGTGCATGAAGCAAACTGCACCTTTTGATTCAATGAGTAGAGGTTTTCTCTTTCATTCAATGTCTCGAGCTTAACTCTTTAATTCAATGAAACAACCTGCATACACACATTCATTATTTCATATTTCAATCATTGACTCAAAGATTCGAATGTAATTCAATGATTTAATTATGCAAACTTCACTCATTTATGGCATGTATTTAACTGCATTCTTTCAATCAATGAACCAAACTGCAATCATTCATTCGCTGAGAAACATTCATTTCCAATGAATCGAGTTTTGGCCATGCATTCAATGAAAGAATCTGCATGCATTCATTCTATGAAACTGACTACACTTCTTAATTCAATAAGTGCAGCCTTTCTCGTTTATTCAATGTCTCGAGGCTAACGCTTTCATTCAATGAAACAAACTGCACGCATCCATTCAATGAAACTGACTGCACGTATTAATTCAATGAGTAGAGCTTCTCTCATTCGTCGAATATGTCAAGTTTAACGATTTCAAACTGCATTCATTGAATCAAACTTCAAGGATTGCCCCAAGGAATCAGACGTAACAATGAAACAAACTTAACACACTTATTCAGTGAATCAAACTGCACACGTTCATTCAATGAAAGAGACTGCACTTGTCAATTCAATGAGTACAGCTCCTCTAATTCATTCAAAGCCACAAGCTTCAAACATTGTCTCAATCAAACTACAAAACATTCACTCCTTGACACCTGCTATTAGAACTTCTCTTATTCATGCTATGTGTCAAGTTCAACGCTTTCATTCTACTGCATTCATTCAATCATTGAATCAAACTACAATCATTGATTCAATGCATCAAACCTTATTCCTTGTTGCAATGGAACAAACGTAACTCAGTTATATACTGAATCCTACTGCGCATGTGCATTCAATGAAACAACTACACGCATTCATTCAATGATACTGATTGCACGTCTTAAATCAATGAGTGGAGCTTCGTTCAATGCGTCAAGCTTAACGCTTTGATTCAATGAAACCAACTGCATTCATTGATTCATTGAATCAAACTTCAAACATTGATTCAATGAATCAAACCTTATTCATTGTTTCTATGAAAGAAACTTACTGAATGAATCAAACTGCACAAGTTCATTCAATCAAAGAGACTACACTTGTCAATTCAATGAGTACAGCTACTCTCATTCATTGAATACCACAAGCTTCATGCACTGTCTCAATCGAACTGTACACATTCACTCCATGAGTAAAATTGCACGTGTCATTTCAATGAGTGGAGCTTCTCTCATTCCTTCAATGTGTTAAGCTTAACGCTTTAATTCAATGAAACAACCTGCATTCATTGAATCATTGAATCAAAGTACCATTATTGATTCCATGAATCATACCTTTATTCCTTGTTTCAATGTAACAAACTTTTTATTACTACACTCGTTCATTCAATGAAACAGACTGCACATGATAATTCAATGAGTAGACGTACTCTCATTCGTTTACTGCCACAAGCTTAACGCATTGATACAAAGAAGCAAACTACACGTGTTCATTCTACGAGTGTAGTTTTTCTCTTTCATTCAATGTCTCGAGCATAACTCTTTTTTTCAATGAAACAACCTACATTCACTCGTTCATTATTTCATATTTCAATCTTTGATTCAAAGAATCGATTGTAATTTATTGATTTAATTATGCGACCTTCACTCATTTATGGGGTGAAAATAAGTGCATTCATTCAATCAATGAATCAAACTGCAATCATTCATTCGATGAGAAACACTGCAAGTAGTTTCAAATGAATCGAGCATTTGCCATTCATTCAATGGAATAAACTTCACGCGTTCATACAATGAAACAAACTGCATGTATGAAACAGACTGCAATGAAACAATGAAACAGAATGGGTAGAGGTACTCTCATTGCTTGACACCCACAAACTTAGCGCAGTGATTCGTTCAAACAAACTACACACATTTAGTGCATGAAGCAAACTGCAACTGTTGATTCAATGAGTAGAGGTTTTCTCTTTCATTCAATGTCTCGAGCTTAACTCTTTAATTCAATGAAACAACCTGCATACACACATTCATTATTTCATATTTCAATCATTGACTCAAAGATTCGAATGTAATTCAATGATTTAATTATGCAAACTTCACTCATTAATGGAATGTACTTAACTGCATTCTTTCCATCAATGGACCAAACTGCAATCATTCATTCGCTGAGAAACATTCATTTCCAATGAATCGAGTTTTGGCCATGCATTCAATGAAAGAAACTGCATGCATTCATTCTATGAAACTGACTACACTTCTTAATTCAATAAGTGCAGCCTTTCTCGTTTATTCAATGTCTCGAGGCTAACGCTTTCATTCACTGAAACAAACTGCACGCATCCATTCAATGAAACTGACTGCACGTATTAATTCAATGAGTAGAGCTTCTCTCATTCGTTGAATATGTCAAGTTTAACGATCTCAAACTGCATTCATTGAATCAAACTTCAAGGATTGCCCCAAGGAATCAGACGTAACAATGAAACAAACTTAACACTTATTCAGTGAATCAAACTGCACACGTTCATTCAATGAAAGAGACTGCTCTTGTCAATTCAATGAGTACAGCTCCTCTAATTCATTCAAAGCCACAAGCTTCAAACATTGTCTCAATCAAACTACAAAACATTCACTCCTTGACACCTGCTATTAGAACTTCTCTTATTCATGCTATGTGTCAAGTTCAACGCTTTCATTCTACTGCATTCATTCAATCATTGAATCAAACTACAATCATTGATTCAATGCATCAAACCTTATTCCTTGTTGCAATGGAACAAACGTAACTCAGTTATATACTGAATCCTACTGCGCATGTGCATTCAATGAAACAACTACACGCATTCATTCAATGATACTGATTGCACGTCTTAAATCAATGAGTGGAGCTTCGTTCAATGCGTCAAGCTTAACGCTTTGATTCAATGAAACCAACTGCATTCATTGATTCATTGAATCAAACTTCAAACATTGATTCAATGAATCAAACCTTATTCATTGTTTCTATGAAAGAAACTTACTGAATGAATCAAACTGCACAAGTTCATTCAATCAAAGAGACTACACTTGTCAATTCAATGAGTACAGCTACTCTCATTCATTGAATACCACAAGCTTCATGCACTGTCTCAATCGAACTGTACACATTCACTCCATGAGTAAAATTGCACGTGTCATTTCAATGAGTGGAGCTTCTCTCATTCCTTCAATGTGTTAAGCTTAACGCTTTAATTCAATGAAACAACCTGCATTCATTGAATCATTGAATCAAAGTACCATTATTGATTCCATGAATCATACCTTTATTCCTTGTTTCAATGTAACAAACTTTTTATTACTACACTCGTTCATTCAATGAAACAGACTGCACATGATAATTCAATGAGTAGACGTACTCTCATTCGTTTACTGCCACAAGCTTAACGCATTGATACAAAGAAGCAAACTACACGTGTTCATTCTACGAGTGTAGTTTTTCTCTTTCATTCAATGTCTCGAGCATAACTCTTTTTTTCAATGAAACAACCTACATTCACTCGTTCATTATTTCATATTTCAATCTTTGATTCAAAGAATCGATTGTAATTTATTGATTTAATTATGCGACCTTCACTCATTTATGGGGTGAAAATAAGTGCATTCATTCAATCAATGAATCAAACTGCAATCATTCATTCGATGAGAAACACTGCAAGTAGTTTCAAATGAATCGAGCATTTGCCATTCATTCAATGGAATAAACTTCACGCGTTCATACAATGAAACAAACTGCATGTATGAAACAGACTGCAATGAAACAATGAAACAGAATGGGTAGAGGTACTCTCATTGCTTGACACCCACAATCTTAGCGCAGTGATTCGTTCAAACAAACTACACACATTTAGTGCATGAAGCAAACTGCACCTGTTGATTCAATGAGTAGAGGTTTTCTCTTTCATTCAATGTCTCGAGCTTAACTCTTTAATTCAATGAAACAACCTGCATACACACATTCATTATTTCATATTTCAATCATTGACTCAAAGATTCGAATGTAATTCAATGATTTAATTATGCAAACTTCACTCATTAATGGAATGTATTTAACTGCATTCTTTCAATCAATGAACCAAACTGCAATCATTCATTCGCTGAGAAACATTCATTTCCAATGAATCGAGTTTTGGCCATGCATTCAATGAAAGAATCTGCATGCATTCATTCTATGAAACTGACTACACTTCTTAATTCAATAAGTGCAGCCTTTCTCGTTTATTCAATGTCTCGAGGCTAACGCTTTCATTCACTGAAACAAACTGCACGCATCCATTCAATGAAACTGACTGCACGTATTAATTCAATGAGTAGAGCTTCTCTCATTCGTCGAATATGTCAAGTTTAACGATTTCAAACTGCATTCATTGAATCAAACTTCAAGGATTGCCCCAAGGAATCAGACGTAACAATGAAACAAACTTAACACACTTATTCAGTGAATCAAACTGCACACGTTCATTCAATGAAAGAGACTGCACTTGTCAATTCAATGAGTACAGCTCCTCTAATTCATTCAAAGCCACAAGCTTCAAACATTGTCTCAATCAAACTACAAAACATTCACTCCTTGACACCTGCTATTAGAACTTCTCTTATTCATGCTATGTGTCAAGTTCAACGCTTTCATTCTACTGCATTCATTCAATCATTGAATCAAACTACAATCATTGAGTCAATGCATCAAACCTTATTCCTTGTTGCAATGGAACAAACGTAACTCAGTTATATACTGAATCCTACTGCGCATGTGCATTCAATGAAACAACGACACGCATTCATTCAATGATACTGATTGCACGTCTTAAATCAATGAGTGGAGCTCGGTTCAATGCGTCAAGCTTAACGCTTTGATTCAATGAAACCAACTGCATTCATTGATTCATTGAATCAAACTTCAAACATTGATTCAATGAATCAAACCTTATTCATTGTTTCTATGAAAGAAACGTACTGAATGAATCAAACTGCACAAGTTCATTCAATCAAAGAGACTACACTTGTCAATTCAATGAGTACAGCTACTCTCATTCATTGAATACCACAAGCTTCATGCACTGTCTCAATCGAACTGCACACATTCACTCCATGAGTAAAATTGCACGTGTCATTTCAATGAGTGGAGCTTCTCTCATTCCTTCAATGTGTTAAGCTTAACGCTTTAATTCAATGAAACAACCTGCATTCATTGAATCATTGAATCAAAGTACCATTATTGATTCCATGAATCATACCTTTATTCCTTGTTTCAATGTAACAAACTTTTTATTACTACACTCGTTCATTCAATGAAACAGACTGCACATGATAATTCAATGAGTAGACGTACTCTCATTCGTTTACTGCCACAAGCTTAACGCATTGATACAAAGAAGCAAACTACACGTGTTCATTCTACGAGTGTAGTTTTTCTCTTTCATTCAATGTCTCGAGCATAACTCTTTTTTTCAATGAAACAACCTACATTCACTCGTTCATGATTTCATATTTCAATCTTTGATTCAAAGAATCGATTGTAATTTATTGATTTAATTATGCGACCTTCACTCATTTATGGGGTGAAAATAAGTGCATTCATTCAATCAATGAATCAAACTGCAATCATTCATTCGATGAGAAACACTGCAAGTAGTTTCAAATGAATCGAGCATTTGCCATTCATTCAATGGAATAAACTTCACGCGTTCATACAATGAAACAAACTGCATGTATGAAACAGACTGCAATGAAACAATGAAACAGAATGGGTAGAGGTACTCTCATTGCTTGACACCCACAAACTTAGCGCAGTGATTCGTTCAAACAAACTACACACATTTAGTGCATGAAGCAAACTGCAACTGTTGATTCAATGAGTAGAGGTTTTCTCTTTCATTCAATGTCTCGAGCTTAACTCTTTAATTCAATGAAACAACCTGCATACACACATTCATTATTTCATATTTCAATCATTGACTCAAAGATTCGAATGTAATTCAATGATTTAATTATGCAAACTTCACTCATTAATGGAATGTACTTAACTGCATTCTTTCCATCAATGGACCAAACTGCAATCATTCATTCGCTGAGAAACATTCATTTCCAATGAATCGAGTTTTGGCCATGCATTCAATGAAAGAAACTGCATGCATTCATTCTATGAAACTGACTACACTTCTTAATTCAATAAGTGCAGCCTTTCTCGTTTATTCAATGTCTCGAGGCTAACGCTTTCATTCACTGAAACAAACTGCACGCATCCATTCAATGAAACTGACTGCACGTATTAATTCAATGAGTAGAGCTTCTCTCATTCGTTGAATATGTCAAGTTTAACGATCTCAAACTGCATTCATTGAATCAAACTTCAAGGATTGCCCCAAGGAATCAGACGTAACAATGAAACAAACTTAACACTTATTCAGTGAATCAAACTGCACACGTTCATTCAATGAAAGAGACTGCACTTGTCAATTCAATGAGTACAGCTCCTCTAATTCATTCAAAGCCACAAGCTTCAAACATTGTCTCAATCAAACTACAAAACATTCACTCCTTGACACCTGCTATTAGAACTTCTCTTATTCATGCTATGTGTCAAGTTCAACAATTTCATTCTACTGCATTCATTCAATCATTGAATCAAACTACAATCATTGATTCAATGCATCAAACCTTATTCCTTGTTGCAATGGAACAAACGTAACTCAGTTATATACTGAATCCTACTGCGCATGTGCATTCAATGAAACAACTACACGCATTCATTCAATGATACTGATTGCACGTCTTAAATCAATGAGTGGAGCTCGGTTCAATGCGTCAAGCTTAACGCTTTGATTCAATGAAACCAACTGCATTCATTGATTCATTGAATCCAACTTCAAACATTGATTCAATAATCAAACCTTATTCATTGTTTCTATGAAAGAAACTTACTGAATGAATCAAACTGCACAAGTTCATTCAATCAAAGAGACTACACTTGACAATTCAATGAGTACAGCTACTCTCATTCATTGAATACCACAAGCTTCATGCACTGTCTCAATCGAACTGCACACATTCACTCCATGAGTAAAATTGCACGTGTCATTTCAATGAGTGGAGCTTCTCTCATTCCTTCAATGTGTTAAGCTTAACGCTTTAATTCAATGAAACAACCTGCATTCATTGAATCATTGAATCAAAGTACCATTATTGATTCCATGAATCATACCTTTATTCCTTGTTTCAATGTAACAAACTTTTTATTACTACACTCGTTCATTCAATGAAACAGACTGCACATGATAATTCAATGAGTAGACGTACTCTCATTCGTTTACTGCCACAAGCTTAACGCATTGATACAAAGAAGCAAACTACACGTGTTCATTCTACGAGTGTAGTTTTTCTCTTTCATTCAATGTCTCGAGCATAACTCTTTTTTTCAATGAAACAACCTACATTCACTCGTTCATGATTTCATATTTCAATCTTTGATTCAAAGAATCGATTGTAATTTATTGATTTAATTATGCGACCTTCACTCATTTATGGGGTGAAAATAAGTGCATTCATTCAATCAATGAATCAAACTGCAATCATTCATTCGATGAGAAACACTGCAAGTAGTTTCAAATGAATCGAGCATTTGCCATTCATTCAATGGAATAAACTTCACGCGTTCATACAATGAAACAAACTGCATGTATGAAACAGACTGCAATGAAACAATGAAACAGAATGGGTAGAGGTACTCTCATTGCTTGACACCCACAATCTTAGCGCAGTGATTCGTTCAAACAAACTACACACATTTAGTGCATGAAGCAAACTGCACCTGTTGATTCAATGAGTAGAGGTTTTCTCTTTCATTCAATGTCTCGAGTTTAACTCTTTAATTCAATGAAACAACCTGCATACACACATTCATTATTTCATATTTCTATCATTGACTCAAAGATTCGAATGTAATTCAATGATTTAATTATGCAAACTTCACTCATTAATGGAATGTATTTAACTGCATTCTTTCAATCAATGAACCAAACTGCAATCATTCATTCGCTGAGAAACATTCATTTCCAATGAATCGAGTTTTGGCCATGCATTCAATGAAAGAATCTGCATGCATTCATTCTATGAAACTGACTACACTTCTTAATTCAATAAGTGCAGCCTTTCTCGTTTATTCAATGTCTCGAGGCTAACGCTTTCATTCACTGAAACAAACTGCACGCATCCATTCAATGAAACTGACTGCACGTATTAATTCAATGAGTAGAGCTTCTCTCATTCGTTGAATATGTCAAGTTTAACGATTTCAAACTGCATTCATTGAATCAAACTTCAAGGATTGCCCCAAGGAATCAGACGTAACAATGAAACAAACTTAACACACTTATTCAGTGAATCAAACTGCACACGTTCATTCAATGAAAGAGACTGCACTTGTCAATTCAATGAGTGCAGCTCCTCTAATTCATTCAAAGCCACAAGCTTCAAACATTGTCTCAATCAAACTACAAAACATTCACTCCTTGACACCTGCTATTAGAACTTCTCTTATTCATGCTATGTGTCAAGTTCAACGCTTTCATTCTACTGCATTCATTCAATCATTGAATCAAACTACAATCATGCAATGCAGTCAATGCATCAAACCTTATTCCTTGTTGCAATGGAACAAACGTAACTCAGTTATATACTGAATCCTACTGCGCATGTGCATTCAATGAAACAACTACACGCATTCATTCAATGATACTGATTGCACGTCTTAAATCAATGAGTGGAGCTTCGTTCAATGCGTCAAGCTTAACGCTTTGATTCAATGAAACCAACTGCATTCATTGATTCATTGAATCAAACTTCAAACATTGATTCAATAATCAAACCTTATTCATTGTTTCTATGAAAGAAACTTAATGAATGAATCAAACTGCACAAGTTCATTCAATCAAAGAGACTACACTTGACAATTCAATGAGTACAGCTACTCTCATTCATTGAATACCACAAGCTTCATGCACTGTCTCAATCGAACTGTACACATTCACTCCATGAGTAAAATTGCACGTGTCATTTCAATGAGTGGAGCTTCTCTCAGTCCTTCAATGTGTTAAGCTTAACGCTTTAATTCAATGAAACAACCTGCATTCATTGAATCATTGAATCAAAGTACCATTATTGATTCCATGAATCATACCTTTATTCCTTGTTTCAATGTAACAAACTTTTTATTACTACACTCGTTCATTCAATGAAACAGACTGCACATGATAATTCAATGAGTAGACGTACTCTCATTCGTTTACTGCCACAAGCTTAACGCATTGATACAAAGAAGCAAACTACACGTGTTCATTCTACGAGTGTAGTTTTTCTCTTTCATTCAATGTCTCGAGCATAACTCTTTTTTTCAATGAAACAACCTACATTCACTCGTTCATTATTTCATATTTCAATCTTTGATTCAAAGAATCGATTGTAATTTATTGATTTAATTATGCGACCTTCACTCATTTATGGGGTGAAAATAAGTGCATTCATTCAATCAATGAATCAAACTGCAATCATTCATTCGATGAGAAACACTGCAAGTAGTTTCAAATGAATCGAGCATTTGCCATTCATTCAATGGAATAAACTTCACGCGTTCATACAATGAAACAAACTGCATGTATGAAACAGACTGCAATGAAACAATGAAACAGAATGGGTAGAGGTACTCTCATTGCTTGACACCCACAATCTTAGCGCAGTGATTCGTTCAAACAAACTACACACGTTTAGTGCATGAAGCAAACTGCACCTGTTGATTCAATGAGTAGATGTTTTCTCTTTCATTCAATGTCTCGAGCTTAACTCTTTAATTCAATGAAACAACCTGCATACACACATTCATTATTTCATATTTCAATCATTGACTCAAAGATTCGAATGTAATTCAATGATTTAATTATGCAAACTTCACACATTAATGGAATGTATTTAACTGCATTCTTTCAATCAATGAACCAAACTGCAATCATTCATTCGCTGAGAAACATTCATTTCCAATGAATCGAGTTTTGGCCATGCATTCAATGAAAGAAACTGCATGCATTCATTCTATGAAACTGACTACACTTCTTAATTCAATAAGTGCAGCCTTTCTCGTTTATTCAATGTCTCGAGGCTAACGCTTTCATTCACTGAAACAAACTGCACGCATCCATTCAATGAAACTGACTGCACGTATTAATTCAATGAGTAGAGCTTCTCTCATTCGTCGAATATGTCAAGTTTAACGATTTCAAACTGCATTCATTGACTCAAACTTCAAGGATTGCCCCAAGGAATCAAACGTAACAATGAAACAAACTTAACACACTTATTCAGTGAATCAAACTGCACACGTTCATTCAATGAAAGAGACTGCACTTGTCAATTCAATGAGTACAGCTCCTCTAATTCATTCAAAGCCACAAGCTTCAAACATTGTCTCAATCAAACTACAAAACATTCACTCCTTGACACCTGCTATTAGAACTTCTCTTATTCATGCTATGTGTCAAGTTCAACGCTTTCATTCTACTGCATTCATTCAATCATTGAATCAAACTACAATCATTGATTCAATGCATCAAACCTTATTCCTTGTTGCAATGGAACAAACGTAACTCAGTTATATACTGAATCCTACTGCGCATGTGCATTCAATGAAACAACTACACGCATTCATTCAATGATACTGATTGCACGTCTTAAATCAATGAGTGGAGCTTCGTTCAATGCGTCAAGCTTAACGCTTTGATTCAATGAAACCAACTGCATTCATTGATTCATTGAATCAAACTTCAAACATTGATTCAATGAATCAAACCTTATTCATTGTTTCTATGAAAGAAACTTACTGAATGAATCAAACTGCACAAGTTCATTCAATCAAAGAGACTACACTTGACAATTCAATGAGTACAGCTACTCTCATTCATTGAATACCACAAGCTTCATGCACTGTCTCAATCGAACTGCACACATTCACTCCATGAGTAAAATTGCACGTGTCATTTCAATGAGTGGAGCTTCTCTCATTCCTTCAATGTGTTAAGCTTAACGCTTTAATTCAATGAAACAACCTGCATTCATTGAATCATTGAATCAAAGTACCATTATTGATTCCATGAATCATACCTTTATTCCTTGTTTCAATGTAACAAACTTTTTATTACTACACTCGTTCATTCAATGAAACAGACTGCACATGATAATTCAATGAGTAGACGTACTCTCATTCGTTTACTGCCACAAGCTTAACGCATTGATACAAAGAAGCAAACTACACGTGTTCATTCTACGAGTGTAGTTTTTCTCTTTCATTCAATGTCTCGAGCATAACTCTTTTTTTCAATGAAACAACCTACATTCACTCGTTCATTATTTCATATTTCAATCTTTGATTCAAAGAATCGATTGTAATTTATTGATTTAATTATGCGACCTTCACTCATTTATGGGGTGAAAATAAGTGCATTCATTCAATCAATGAATCAAACTGCAATCATTCATTCGATGAGAAATACTGCAAGTAGTTTCAAATGAATCGAGCATTTGCCATTCATTCAATGGAATAAACTTCACGCGTTCATACAATGAAACAAACTGCATGTATGAAACAGACTGCACTGAAACAATGAAACAGAATGGGTAGAGGTACTCTCATTGCTTGACACTCACAAACTTAGCGCAGTGATTCGTTCAAACAAACTACACACATTTAGTGCATGAAGCAAACTGCAACTGTTGATTCAATGAGTAGAGGTTTTCTCTTTCATTCAATGTCTCGAGCTTAACTCTTTAATTCAATGAAACAACCTGCATACACACATTCATTATTTCATATTTCAATCATTGACTCAAAGATTCGAATGTAATTCAATGATTTAATTATGCAAACTTCACTCATTAATGGAATGTATTTAACTGCATTCTTTCAATCAATGAACCAAACTGCAATCATTCATTCGCTGAGAAACATTCATTTCCAATGAATCGAGTTTTGGCCATGCATTCAATGAAAGAAACTGCATGCATTCATTCTATGAAACTGACTACACTTCTTAATTCAATAAGTGCAGCCTTTCTCGTTTATTCAATGTCTCGAGGCTAACGCTTTCATTCACTGAAACAAACTGCACGCATCCATTCAATGAAACTGACTGCACGTATTAATTCAATGAGTAGAGCTTCTCTCATTCGTCGAATATGTCAAGTTTAACGATTTCAAACTGCATTCATTGAATCAAACTTCAAGGATTGCCCCAAGGAATCAGACGTAACAATGAAACAAACTTAACACACTTATTCAGTGAATCAAACTGCACACGTTCATTCAATGAAAGAGACTGCACTTGTCAATTCAATGAGTACAGCTCCTCTAATTCATTCAAAGCCACAAGCTTCAAACATTGTCTCAATCAAACTACAAAACATTCACTCTTTGACACCTGCTATTAGAACTTCTCTTATTCATGCTATGTGTCAAGTTCAACGCTTTCATTCTACTGCATTCATTCAATCATTGAATCAAACTACAATCATTGATTCAATGCATCAAACCTTATTCCTTGTTGCAATGGAACAAACGTAACTCAGTTATATACTGAATCCTACTGCGCATGTGCATTCAATGAAACAACTACACGCATTCATTCAATGATACTGATTGCACGTCTTAAATCAATGAGTGGAGCTTCGTTCAATGCGTCAAGCTTAACTCTTTGATTCAATGAAACCAACTGCATTCATTGATTCATTGAATCAAACTTCAAACATTGATTCAATGAATCAAACCTTATTCATTGTTTCTATGAAAGAAACTTACTGAATGAATCAAACTGCACAAGTTCATTCAATCAAAGAGACTACACTTGTCAATTCAATGAGTACAGCTACTCTCATTCATTGAATACCACAAGCTTCATGCACTGTCTCAATCGAACTGCACACATTCACTCCATGAGTAAAATTGCACGTGTCATTTCAATGAGTGGAGCTTCTCTCATTCCTTCAATGTGTTAAGCTTAACGCTTTAATTCAATGAAACAACCTGCATTCATTGAATCATTGAATCAAAGTACCATTATTGATTCCATGAATCATACCTTTATTCCTTGTTTCAATGTAACAAACTTTTTATTACTACACTCGTTCATTCAATGAAACAGACTGCACATGATAATTCAATGAGTAGACGTACTCTCATTCGTTTACTGCCACAAGCTTAACGCATTGATACAAAGAAGCAAACTACACGTGTTCATTCTACGAGTGTAGTTTTTCTCTTTCATTCAATGTCTCGAGCATAACTCTTTTTTTCAATGAAACAACCTACATTCACTCGTTCATTATTTCATATTTCAATCTTTGATTCAAAGAATCGATTGTAATTTATTGATTTAATTATGCGACCTTCACTCATTTATGGGGTGAAAATAAGTGCATTCATTCAATCAATGAATCAAACTGCAATCATTCATTCGATGAGAAACACTGCAAGTAGTTTCAAATGAATCGAGCATTTGCCATTCATTCAATGGAATAAACTTCACGCGTTCATACAATGAAACAAACTGCATGTATGAAACAGACTGCAATGAAACAATGAAACAGAATGGGTAGAGGTACTCTCATTGCTTGACACCCACAAACTTAGCGCAGTGATTCGTTCAAACAAACTACACACATTTAGTGCATGAAGCAAACTGCAACTGTTGATTCAATGAGTAGAGGTTTTCTCTTTCATTCAATGTCTCGAGCTTAACTCTTTAATTCAATGAAACAACCTGCATACACACATTCATTATTTCATATTTCAATCATTGACTCAAAGATTCGAATGTAATTCAATGAGTTAATTATGCAAACTTCACTCATTAATGGAATGTACTTAACTGCATTCTTTCAATCAATGGACCAAACTGCAATCATTCATTCGCTGAGAAACATTCATTTCCAATGAATCGAGTTTTGGCCATGCATTCAATGAAAGAAACTGCATGCATTCATTCTATGAAACTGACTACACTTCTTAATTCAATAAGTGCAGCCTTTCTCGTTTATTCAATGTCTCGAGGCTAACGCTTTCATTCATTGAAACAAACTGCACGCATCCATTCAATGAAACTGACTGCACGTATTAATTCAATGAGTAGAGCTTCTCTCATTCGTTGAATATGTCAAGTTTAACGATCTCAAACTGCATTCATTGAATCAAACTTCAAGGATTGCCCCAAGGAATCAGACGTAACAATGAAACAAACTTAACACACTTATTCAGTGAATCAAACTGCACACGTTCATTCAATGAAAGAGACTGCACTTGTCAATTCAATGAGTACAGCTCCTCTAATTCATTCAAAGCCACAAGCTTCAAACATTGTCTCAATCAAACTACAAAACATTCACTCCTTGACACCTGCTATTAGAACTTCTCTTATTCATGCTATGTGTCAAGTTCAACGCTTTCATTCTACTGCATTCATTCAATCATTGAATCAAACTACAATCATTGATTCAATGCATCAAACCTTATTACTTGTTGCAATGGAACAAACGTAACTCAGTTATATACTGAATCCTACTGCGCATGTGCATTCAATGAAACAACTACACGCATTCATTCAATGATACTGATTGCACGTCTTAAATCAATGAGTGGAGCTTCGTTCAATGCGTCAAGCTTAACGCTTTGATTCAATGAAACCAACTGCATTCATTGATTCATTGAATCAAACTTCAAACATTGATTCAATGAATCAAACCTTATTCATTGTTTCTATGAAAGAAACTTACTGAATGAATCAAACTGCACAAGTTCATTCAATCAAAGAGACTACACTTGTCAATTCAATGAGTACAGCTGCTCTCATTCATTGAATACCACAAGCTTCATGCACTGTCTCAATCGAACTGCACACATTCACTCCATGAGTAAAATTGCACGTGTCATTTCAATGAGTGGAGCTTCTCTCATTCCTTCAATGTGTTAAGCTTAACGCTTTAATTCAATGAAACAACCTGCATTCATTGAATCATTGAATCAAAGTACCATTATTGATACCATGAATCATACCTTTATTCCTTGTTTCAATGTAACAAACTTTTTATTACTACACTCGTTCATTCAATGAAACAGACTGCACATGATAATTCAATGAGTAGACGTACTCTCATTCGTTTACTGCCACAAGCTTAACGCATTGATACAAAGAAGCAAACTACACGTGTTCATTCTACGAGTGTAGTTTTTCTCTTTCATTCAATGTCTCGAGCATAACTCTTTTTTCAATGAAACAACCTACATTCACTCGTTCATTATTTCATATTTCAATCTTTGATTCAAAGAATCGATTGTAATTTATTGATTTAATTATGCGACCTTCACTCATTTATGGGGTGAAAATAAGTGCATTCATTCAATCAATGAATCAAACTGCAATCATTCATTCGATGAGAAACACTGCAAGTAGTTTCAAATGAATCGAGCATTTGCCATTCATTCAATGGAATAAACTTCACGCGTTCATACAATGAAACAAACTGCATGTATGAAACAGACTGCAATGAAACAATGAAACAGAATGGGTAGAGGTACTCTCATTGCTTGACACCCACAAACTTAGCGCAGTGATTCGTTCAAACAAACTACACACATTTAGTGCATGAAGCAAACTGCAACTGTTGATTCAATGAGTAGAGGTTTTCTCTTTCATTCAATGTCTCGAGCTTAACTCTTTAATTCAATGAAACAACCTGCATACACACATTCATTATTTCATATTTCAATCATTGACTCAAAGATTCGAATGTAATTCAATGATTTAATTATGCAAACTTCACTCATTAATGGAATGTACTTAACTGCATTCTTTCAATCAATGAACCAAACTGCAATCATTCATTCGCTGAGAAACATTCATTTCCAATGAATCGAGTTTTGGCCATGCATTCAATGAAAGAAACTGCATGCATTCATTCTATGAAACTGACTACACTTCTTAATTCAATAAGTGCAGCCTTTCTCGTTTCTTCAATGTCTCGAGGCTAACGCTTTCATTCACTGAAACAAACTGCACGCATCCATTCAATGAAACTGACTGCACGTATTAATTCAATGAGTAGAGCTTCTCTCATTCGTTGAATATGTCAAGTTTAACGATTTCAAACTGCATTCATTGAATTAAACTTCAAGGATTGCCCCAAGGAATCAGACGTAACAATGAAACAAACTTAACACACTTATTCAGTGAATCAAACTGCACACGTTCATTCAATGAAAGAGACTGCACTTGTCAATTCAATGAGTACAGCTCCTCTAATTCATTCAAAGCCACAAGCTTCAAACATTGTCTCAATCAAACTACAAAACATTCACTCCTTGACACCTGCTATTAGAACTTCTCTTATTCATGCTATGTGTCAAGTTCAACGCTTTCATTCTACTGCATTCATTCAATCATTGAATCAAACTACAATCATTGATTCAATGCATCAAACCTTATTCCTTGTTGCAATGGAACAAACGTAACTCAGTTATATACTGAATCCTACTGCGCATGTGCACTCAATGAAGCAACTACACGCATTCATTCAATGATACTGATTGCACGTCTTAAATCAATGAGTGGAGCTTCGTTCAATGCGTCAAGCTTAACGCTTTGATTCAATGAAACCAACTGCATTCATTGATTCATTGAATCAAACTTCAAACATTGATTCAATGAATCAAACCTTATTCATTGTTTCTATGAAAGAAACTTACTGAATGAATCAAACTGCACAAGTTCATTCAATCAAAGAGACTACACTTGTCAATTCAATGAGTACAGCTACTCTCATTCATTGACTACCACAAGCTTCATGCACTGTCTCAATCGAACTGCACACATTCACTCCATGAGTATAATTGCACGTGTCATTTCAATGAGTGCAGCTTCTCTCATTCCTTCAATGTGTTAAGCTTAACGCTTTAATTCAATGAAACAACCTGCATTCATTGAATCATTGAATCAAAGTACCATTATTGATTCCATGAATCATACCTTTATTCCTTGTTTCAATGTAACAAACTTTTATTACTACACTCGTTCATTCAATGAAACAGACTGCACATGATAATTCAATGAGTAGACCTACTCTCATTCGTTTACTGCCACAAGCTTAACGCATTGATACAAAGAAGCAAACTACACGTGTTCATTCTACGAGTGTAGTTTTCTCTTTCATTCAATGTCTCGAGCATAACTATTTTTTTCAATGAAACAACCTACATTCACTCGTTCATTATTTCATATTTCAATCTTTGATTCAAAGAATCGATTGTAATTTATTGATTTAATTATGCGACCTTCACTCATTTATGGGGTGAAAATAAGTGCATTCATTCAATCAATGAATCAAACTGCAATCATTCATTCGATGAGAAACACTGCAAGTAGTTTCAAATGAATCGAGCATTTGCCATTCATTCAATGGAATAAACTTCACGCGTTCATACAATGAAACAAACTGCATGTATGAATCAGACTGCAATGAAACAATGAAACAGAATGGGTAGAGGTACTCTCATTGCTTGACACCCACAAACTTAGCGCAGTGATTCGTTCAAACAAACTACACACATTTAGTGCATGAAGCAAACTGCAACTGTTGAATCAATGAGTAGAGGTTTTCTCTTTCATTCAATGTCTCGAGCTTAACTCTTTAATTCAATGAAACAACCTGCATACACACATTCATTATTTCATATTTCAATCATTGACTCAAAGATTCGAATGTAATTCAATGATTTAATTATGCAAACTTCACTCATTAATGGAATGTATTTAACTGCATTCTTTCAATCAATGAACCAAACTGCAATCATTCATTCGCTGAGAAACATTCATTTCCAATGAATCAAGTTTTGGCCATGCATTCAATGAAGAAACTGCATGCATTCATTCTATGAAACTGACTACACTTCTTAATTCAATAAGTGCAGCCTTTCTCGTTTATTCAATGTCTCGAGGCTAACGCTTTCATTCACTGAAACAAACTGCACGCATCCATTCAATGAAACTGACTGCACGTATTAATTCAATGAGTAGAGCTTCTCTCATTCGTTGAATATGTCAAGTTTAACGATTTCAAACTGCATTCATTGAATCAAACTTCAAGGATTGCCCCAAGGAATCAGACGTAACAATGAAACAAACTTAACACACTTATTCAGTGAATCAAACTGCACACGTTCATTCAATGAAAGAGACTGCACTTGTCAATTCAATGAGTACAGCTCCTCTAATTCATTCAACGCCACAAGCTTCAAACATTGTCTCAATCAAACTACAAAACATTCACTCCTTGTAACAAGATGCACCTGCTATTAGAACTTCTCTTATTCATGCTATGTGTCAAGTTCAACGCTTTCATTCTACTGCATTCATTCAATCATTGAATCAAACTACAATCATTGATTCAATGCATCAAACCTTATTCCTTGTTGCAATGGAACAAACGTAACTCAGTTATATACTGAATCCTACTGCGCATGTGCATTCAATGAAACAACTACACGCATTCATTCAATGATACTGATTGCACGTCTTAAATCAATGAGTGGAGCTTCGTTCAATGCGTCAAGCTTAACGCTTTGATTCAATGAAACCAACTGCATTCATTGATTCATTGAATCAAACTTCAAACATTGATTCAATGAATCAAACCTTATTCATTGTTTCTATGAAAGAAACTTACTGAATGAATCAAACTGCACAAGTTCATTCAATCAAAGAGACTACACTTGTCAATTCAATGAGTACAGCTACTCTCATTCATTGAATACCACAAGCTTCATGCACTGTCTCAATCGAACTGCACACATTCACTCCATGAGTAAATTGCACGTGTCATTTCAATGAGTGGTGCTTCTCTCATTCCTTCAATGTGTTAAGCTTAACGCTTTAATTCAATGAAACAACCTGCATTCATTGAATCATTGAATCAAAGTACCATTATTGATTCCATGAATCATACCTTTATTCCTTGTTTCAATGTAACAAACTTTTTATTACTACACTCGTTCATTCAATGAAACAGACTGCACATGATAATTCAATGAGTAGACGTACTCTCATTCGTTTACTGCCACAAGCTGAACGCATTGATACAAAGAAGCAAACTACACGTGTTCATTCTACGAGTGTAGTTTTTCTCTTTCATTCAATGTCTCGAGCATAACTCTTTTTTTCAATGAAACAACCTACATTCACTCGTTCATTACTTCATATTTCAATCTTTGATTCAAAGAATCGATTGTAATTTATTGATTTAATTATGCGACCTTCACTCATTTGTGGGGTGAAAATAAGTGCATTCATTCAATCAATGAATCAAACTGCAATCACTCATTCGATGAGAAACACTGCAAGTAGTTTCAAATGAATCGAGCATTTGCCATTCATTCAATGGAATAAACCTCACGCGTTCATACAATGAAACAAACTGCATGTATGAAACAGACTGCAATGAAACAATGAAACAGAATGGGTAGAGGTACTCTCATTTTACACCCACAATCTTGCAGTGATTCGTTCAAACAAACTACACACATTAGTGCATGAAGCAAACTGCACCTGTTGAATCAATGAGTAGAGGTTTTCTCTTTCATTCAATGTCTCGAGCTTAACTCTTAAATTCAATGAAACAACCTGCATATACACATTCATTATTTCATATTTCATTCATTGACTCAAAGATTCGAATGTAATTCAATGATTTAATTATGCAAACTTCACTCATTAATGGCATGTATTTAACTGCATTCATTCAATCAATGAACCAAACTGCAATCATTCATTCTCTGAGAAACATTCATTTCCAATGAATCGAGTTTTGGCCATGCATTCAATGAAAGAAACATCAGCATTCATTCTATGAAACAGACTACACTTCTTAATTCAATAAGTGCAGCCTTTCTCGTTTATTCAATGTCTCGAGGCTAACGCTTTCATTCACTGAAACAAACTGCACGCATCCATTCAATGAAACTGACTGCACGTATTAATTCAATGAGTAGAGCTTCTCTCATTCGTTGAATATGTCAAGTTTAACGATTTTCAAACTGCATTCATTGAATCAAACTTCAAGGATTGCCCCAAGGAATCAGACGTAACAATGAAACAAACTTAACACACTTATTCAGTGAATCAAACTGCACACGTTCATTCAATGAAAGAGACTGCACTTGTCAATTCAATGAGTACAGCTCCTCTAATTCATTCAAAGCCACAAGCTTCAAACATTGTCTCAATCAAACTACAAAACATTCACTCCTTGAAACAAGATGCACCTGCTATTAGAACTTCTCTTATTCATGCTATGTGTCAAGTTCAACGCTTTCATTCTACTGCATTCATTCAATCATTGAATCAAACTACAATCATTGATTCAATGCATCAAACCTTATTCCTTGTTGCAATGGAACAAACGTAACTCAGTTATATTCTGAATCCTACTGCGCATGTGCATTCAATGAAACAACAACACGCATTCATTCAATGATACTGATTGCACGTCTTAAATCAATGAGTGGAGCTTCGTTCAATGCGTCAAGCTTAACGCTTTGATTCAATGAAACCAACTGCATTCATTGATTCATTGAATCAAACTTCAAACATTGATTCAATGAATCAAACCTTATTCATTGTTTCTATGAAAGAAACTTACTGAATGAATCAAACTGCACAAGTTCATTCAATCAAAGAGACTACACTTGTCAATTCAATGAGTACAGCTACTCTCATTCATTGAATACCACAAGCTTCATGCACTGTCTCAATCGAACTGCACACATTCACTCCATGAGTAAAATTGCACGTGTCATTTCAATGAGTGGAGCTTCTCTCATTCCTTCAATGTGTTAAGCTTAACGCTTTAATTCAATGAAACAACCTGCATTCATTGAATCATTGAATCAAAGTACCATTATTGATTCCATGAATCATACCTTATTCCTTGTTTCAATGTAACAAACTTTTTATTACTACACTCGTTCATTCAATGAAACAGACTGCACATGATAATTCAATGAGTAGACGTACTCTCATTCGTTTACTGCCACAAGCTTAACGCATTGATACAAAGAAGCAAACTACACGTGTTCATTCTACGAGTGTAGTTTTTCTCTTTCATTCAATGTCTCGAGCATAACTCTTTTTTTCAATGAAACAACCTACATTCACTCGTTCATTATTTCATATTTCAATCTTTGATTCAAAGAATCGATTGTAATTTATTGATTTAATTATGCGACCTTCACTCATTTATGGGGTGAAAATAAGTGCATTCATTCAATCAATGAATCAAACTGCAATCATTCATTCGATGAGAAACACTGCAAGTAGTTTCAAATGAATCGAGCATTTGCCATTCATTCAATGGAATAAACTTCACGCGTTCATACAATGAAACAAACTGCATGTATGAAACAGACTGCAATGAAACAATGAAACAGAATGGGTAGAGGTACTCTCATTGCTTGACACCCACAAACTTAGCGCAGTGATTCGTTCAAACAAACTACACACATTTAGTGCATGAAGCAAACTGCACCTGTTGATTCAATGAGTAGAGGTTTTCTCTTTCATTCAATGTCTCGAGCTTAACTCTTTAATTCAATGAAACAACCTGCATACACACATTCATTATTTCATATTTCAATCATTGACTCAAAGATTCGAATGTAATTCAATGATTTAATTATGCAAACTTCACTCATTAATGGAATGTATTTAACTGCATTCTTTCAATCAATGAACCAAACTGCAATCATTCATTCGCTGAGAAACATTCATTTCCAATGAATCGAGTTTTGGCCATGCATTCAATGAAAGAAACTGCATGCATTCATTCTATGAAACTGACTACACTTCTTAATTCAATAAGTGCAGCCTTTCTCGTTTATTCAATGTCTCGAGGCTAACGCTTTCATTCACTGAAACAAACTGCACGCATCCATTCAATGAAACTGACTGCACGTATTAATTCAATGAGTAGAGCTTCTCTCATTCGTTGAATATGTCAAGTTTAACGATTTCAAACTGCATTCATTGAATCAAACTTCAAGGATTGCCCCAAGGAATCAGACGTAACAATGAAACAAACTTAACACACTTATTCAGTGAATCAAACTGCACACGTTCATTCAATGAAAGAGACTGCACTTGTCAATTCAATGAGTACAGCTCCTCTAATTCATTCAAAGCCACAAGCTTCAAACATTGTCTCAATCAAACTACAAAACATTCACTCCTTGACACAAGATGCACCTGCTATTAGAACTTCTCTTATTCATGCTATGTGTCAAGTTCAACGCTTTCATTCTACTGCATTCATTCAATCATTGAATCAAACTACAATCATTGATTCAATGCATCAAACCTTATTCCTTGTTGCAATGGAACAAACGTAACTCAGTTATATACTGAATCCTACTGCGCATGTGCATTCAATGAAACAACTACACGCATTCATTCAATGATACTGATTGCACGTCTTAAATCAATGAGTGGAGCTTCGTTCAATGCGTCAAGCTTAACGCTTTGATTCAATGAACCAACTGCATTCATTGATTCATTGAATCAAACTTCAAACATTGATTCAATGAATCAAACCTTATTCATTGTTTCTATGAAAGAAACTTACTGAATGAATCAAACTGCACAAGTTCATTCAATCAAAGAGACTACACTTGTCAATTCAATGAGTACAGCTACTCTCATTCATTGAATACCACAAGCTTCATGCACTGTCTCAATCGAACTGCACACATTCACTCCATGAGTAAAATTGCACGTGTCATTTCAATGAGTGGAGCTTCTCTCATTCCTTCAATGTGTTAAGCTTAACGCTTTAATTCAATGAAACAACCTGCATTCATTGAATCATTGAATCAAAGTACCATTATTGATTCCATGAATCATACCTTTATTCCTTGTTTCAATGTAACAAACTTTTTATTACTACACTCGTTCATTCAATGAAACAGACTGCACATGATAATTCAATGAGTAGACGTACTCTCATTCGTTTACTGCCACAAGCTTAACGCATTGATACAAAGAAGCAAACTACACGTGTTCATTCTACGAGTGTAGTTTTTCTCTTTCATTCAATGTCTCGAGCATAACTCTTTTTTCAATGAAACAACCTACATTCACTCGTTCATTATTTCATATTTCAATCTTTGATTCAAAGAATCGATTGTAATTTATTGATTTAATTATGCGACCTTCACTCATTTATGGGGTGAAAATAAGTGCATTCATTCAATCAATGAATCAAACTGCAATCATTCATTCGATGAGAAACACTGCAAGTAGTTTCAAATGAATCGAGCATTTGCCATTCATTCAATGGAATAAACTTCACGCGTTCATACAATGAAACAAACTGCATGTATGAAACAGACTGCAATGAAACAATGAAACAGAATGGGTAGAGGTACTCTCATTGCTTGACACCCACAAACTTAGCGCAGTGATTCGTTCAAACAAACTACACACATTTAGTGCATGAAGCAAACTGCACCTGTTGATTCAATGAGTTGAGGTTTTCTCTTTCATTCAATGTCTCGAGCTTAACTCTTTAATTCAATGAAACAACCTGCATACACACATTCATTATTTCATATTTCAATCATTGACTCAAAGATTCGAATGTAATTCAATGATTTAATTATGCAAACTTCACTCATTAATGGAATGTATTTAACTGCATTCTTTCAATCAATGAACCAAACTGCAATCATTCATTCGCTGAGAAACATTCATTTCCAATGAATCGAGTTTTGGCCATGCATTCAATGAAAGAAACTGCATGCATTCATTCTATGAAACTGACTACACTTCTTAATTCAATAAGTGCAGCCTTTCTCGTTTATTCAATGTCTCGAGGCTAACGCTTTCATTCACTGAAACAAACTGCACGCATCCATTCAATGAAACTGACTGCACGTATTAATTCAATGAGTAGAGCTTCTCTCATTCGTTAACTATGTCAAGTTTAACGATTTCAAACTGCATTCATTGACTCAAACTTCAATGATTGCCCCAAGGAATCAAACGTAACAATGAAACAAACTAACACACTTATTCAGTGAATCAAACTGCACACGTTCATTCAATGAAAGAGACTGCACTTGTCAATTCCTCTCATTCATTCAAAGCCACAAGCTTCAAACATTGTCTCAATCAAACTACAAAACATTCACTCCTTGAAACAAGATGCACCTGCTATTAGAACTTCTCTTATTCATGCTATGTGTCAAGTTCAACGCTTTCATTCTACTGCATTCATTCAATCATTGAATCAAACTACAATCATTGATTCAATGCATCAAACCTTATTCCTTGTTGCAATGGAACAAACGTAACTCAGTTATATACTGAATCCTACTGCGCATGTGCATTCAATGAAACAACTACACGCATTCATTCAATGATACTGATTGCACGTCTTAAATCAATGAGTGGAGCTTCGTTCAATGCGTCAAGCTTAACGCTTTGATTCAATGAAACCAACTGCATTCATTGATTCATTGAATCAAACTTCAAACATTGATTCAATGAATCAAACCTTATTCATTGTTTCTATGAAAGAAACTTACTGAATGAATCAAACTGCACAAG
The DNA here is from genome assembly GCF_020745735.1 of Hemiscyllium ocellatum. NCBI lineage: Eukaryota > Metazoa > Chordata > Chondrichthyes > Orectolobiformes > Hemiscylliidae > Hemiscyllium > Hemiscyllium ocellatum. The sequence continues at coordinate 84,048,352 of NC_083413.1, read as the reverse complement.
TTCATTCAATCAAAGAGACTACACTTGTCAATTCAATGAGTACAGCTACTCTCATTCATTGAATACCACAAGCTTCATGCACTGTCTCAATCGAACTGCACACATTCACTCCATGAGTAAAATTGCACGTGTCATTTCAATGAGTGGAGCTTCTCTCATTCCTTCAATGTGTTAAGCTTAACGCTTTAATTCAATGAAACAACCTGCATTCATTGAATCATTGAATCAAAGTACCATTATTGATTCCATGAATCATACCTTTATTCCTTGTTTCAATGTAACAAACTTTTTATTACTACACTCGTTCATTCAATGAAACAGACTGCACATGATAATTCAATGAGTAGACGTACTCTCATTCGTTTACTGCCACAAGCTTAACGCATTGATACAAAGAAGCAAACTACACGTGTTCATTCTACGAGTGTAGTTTTTCTCTTTCATTCAATGTCTCGAGCATAACTCTTTTTTTCAATGAAACAACCTACATTCACTCGTTCATTATTTCATATTTCAATCTTTGATTCAAAGAATCGATTGTAATTTATTGATTTAATTATGCGACCTTCACTCATTTATGGGGTGAAAATAAGTGCATTCATTCAATCAATGAATCAAACTGCAATCATTCATTCGATGAGAAACACTGCAAGTAGTTTCAAATGAATCGAGCATTTGCCATTCATTCAATGGAATAAACTTCACGCGTTCATACAATGAAACAAACTGCATGTATGAAACAGACTGCAATGAAACAATGAAACAGAATGGGTAGAGGTACTCTCATTGCTTGACACCCACAAACTTAGCGCAGTGATTCGTTCAAACAAACTACACACATTTAGTGCATGAAGCAAACTGCAACTGTTGATTCAATGAGTAGAGGTTTTCTCTTTCATTCAATGTCTCGAGCTTAACTCTTTAATTCAATGAAACAACCTGCATACACACATTCATTATTTCATATTTCAATCATTGACTCAAAGATTCGAATGTAATTCAATGATTTAATTATGCAAACTTCACTCATTAATGGAATGTATTTAACTGCATTCTTTCAATCAATGAACCAAACTGCAATCATTCATTCGCTGAGAAACATTCATTTCCAATGAATCGAGTTTTGGCCATGCATTCAATGAAAGAAACTGCATGCATTCATTCTATGAAACTGACTACACTTCTTAATTCAATAAGTGCAGCCTTTCTCGTTTATTCAATGTCTCGAGGCTAACGCTTTCATTCACTGAAACAAACTGCACGCATCCATTCAATGAAACTGACTGCACGTATTAATTCAATGAGTAGAGCTTCTCTCATTCGTTGAATATGTCAAGTTTAACGATTTCAAACTGCATTCATTGAATCAAACTTCAAGGATTGCCCCAAGGAATCAGACGTAACAATGAAACAAACTTAACACACTTATTCAGTGAATCAAACTGCACACGTTCATTCAATGAAAGAGACTGCACTTGTCAATTCAATGAGTACAGCTCCTCTAATTCATTCAAAGCCACAAGCTTCAAACATTGTCTCAATCAAACTACAAAACATTCACTCCTTGACACCTGCTATTAGAACTTCTCTTATTCATGCTATGTGTCAAGTTCAACGCTTTCATTCTACTGCATTCATTCAATCATTGAATCAAACTACAATCATTGATTCAATGCATCAAACCTTATTCCTTGTTGCAATGGAACAAACGTAACTCAGTTATATACTGAATCCTACTGCGCATGTGCATTCAATGAAACAACTACACGCATTCATTCAATGATACTGATTGCACGTCTTAAATCAATGAGTGGAGCTTCGTTCAATGCGTCAAGCTTAACGCTTTGATTCAATGAAACCAACTGCATTCATTGATTCATTGAATCAAACTTCAAACATTGATTCAATGAATCAAACCTTATTCATTGTTTCTATGAAAGAAACTTACTGAATGAATCAAACTGCACAAGTTCATTCAATCAAAGAGACTACACTTGTCAATTCAATGAGTACAGCTACTCTCATTCATTGAATACCACAAGCTTCATGCACTGTCTCAATCGAACTGCACACATTCACTCCATGAGTAAAATTGCACGTGTCATTTCAATGAGTGGAGCTTCTCTCATTCCTTCAATGTGTTAAGCTTAACGCTTTAATTCAATGAAACAACCTGCATTCATTGAATCATTGAATCAAAGTACCATTATTGATTCCATGAATCATACCTTTATTCCTTGTTTCAATGTAACAAACTTTTTATTACTACACTCGTTCATTCAATGAAACAGACTGCACATGATAATTCAATGAGTAGACGTACTCTCATTCGTTTACTGCCACAAGCTTAACGCATTGATACAAAGAAGCAAACTACACGTGTTCATTCTACGAGTGTAGTTTTTCTCTTTCATTCAATGTCTCGAGCATAACTCTTTTTTTCAATGAAACAACCTACATTCACTCGTTCATTATTTCATATTTCAATCTTTGATTCAAAGAATCGATTGTAATTTATTGATTTAATTATGCGACCTTCACTCATTTATGGGGTGAAAATAAGTGCATTCATTCAATCAATGAATCAAACTGCAATCATTCATTCGATGAGAAACACTGCAAGTAGTTTCAAATGAATCGAGCATTTGCCATTCATTCAATGGAATAAACTTCACGCGTTCATACAATGAAACAAACTGCATGTATGAAACAGACTGCAATGAAACAATGAAACAGAATGGGTAGAGGTACTCTCATTGCTTGACACCCACAACTTAGCGCAGTGATTCGTTCAAACAAACTACACACATTTAGTGCATGAAGCAAACTGCACCTGTTGATTCAATGAGTAGAGGTTTTCTCTTTCATTCAATGTCTCGAGCTTAACTCTTTAATTCAATGAACAACCTGCATACACACATTCATTATTTCATATTTCAATCATTGACTCAAAGATTCGAATGTAATTCAATGATTTAATTATGCAAACTTCACTCATTAATGGAATGTATTTAACTGCATTCTTTCAATCAATGAACCAAACTGCAATCATTCATTCGCTGAGAAACATTCATTTCCAATGAATCGAGTTTTGGCCATGCATTCAATGAAAGAAACTGCATGCATTCATTCTATGAAACTGACTACACTTCTTAATTCAATAAGTGCAGCCTTTCTCGTTTATTCAATGTCTCGAGGCTAACGCTTTCATTCACTGAAACAAACTGCACGCATCCATTCAATGAAACTGACTGCACGTATTAATTCAATGAGTAGAGCTTCTCTCATTCGTTGAATATGTCAAGTTTAACGATTTCAAACTGCATTCATTGAATCAAACTTCAAGGATTGCCCCAAGGAATCAGACGTAACAATGAAACAAACTTAACACACTTATTCAGTGAATCAAACTGCACACGTTCATTCAATGAAAGAGACTGCACTTGTCAATTCAATGAGTACAGCTCCTCTAATTCATTCAAAGCCACAAGCTTCAAACATTGTCTCAATCAAACTACAAAACATTCACTCCTTGACACCTGCTATTAGAACTTCTCTTATTCATGCTATGTGTCAAGTTCAACGCTTTCATTCTACTGCATTCATTCAATCATTGAATCAAACTACAATCATTGATTCAATGCATCAAACCTTATTCCTTGTTGCAATGGAACAAACGTAACTCAGTTATATACTGAATCCTACTGCGCATGTGCATTCAATGAAACAACTACACGCATTCATTCAATGATACTGATTGCACGTCTTAAATCAATGAGTGGAGCTTCGTTCAATGCGTCAGGCTTAACGCTTTGATTCAATGAAACCAACTGCATTCATTGATTCATTGAATCAAACTTCAAACATTGATTCAATGAATCAAACCTTATTCATTGTTTCTATGAAAGAAACTTACTGAATGAATCAAACTGCACAAGTTCATTCAATCAAAGAGACTACACTTGTCAATTCAATGAGTACAGCTACTCTCATTCATTGAATACCACAAGCTTCATGCACTGTCTCAATCGAACTGCACACATTCACTCCATGAGTAAAATTGCACGTGTCATTTCAATGAGTGGAGCTTCTCTCATTCCTTCAATGTGTTAAGCTTAACGCTTTAATTCAATGAAACAACCTGCATTCATTGAATCATTGAATCAAAGTACCATTATTGATTCCATGAATCATACCTTTATTCCTTGTTTCAATGTAACAAACTTTTTATTACTACACTCGTTCATTCAATGAAACAGACTGCACATGATAATTCAATGAGTAGACGTACTCTCATTCGTTTACTGCCACAAGCTTAACGCATTGATACAAAGAAGCAAACTACACGTGTTCATTCTACGAGTGTAGTTTTTCTCTTTCATTCAATGTCTCGAGCATAACTCTTTTTTTCAATGAAACAACCTACATTCACTCGTTCATTATTTCATATTTCAATCTTTGATTCAAAGAATCGATTGTAATTTATTGATTTAATTATGCGACCTTCACTCATTTATGGGGTGAAAATAAGTGCATTCATTCAATCAATGAATCAAACTGCAATCATTCATTCGATGAGAAACACTGCAAGTAGTTTCAAATGAATCGAGCATTTGCCATTCATTCAATGGAATAAACTTCACGCGTTCATACAATGAAACAAACTGCATGTATGAAACAGACTGCAATGAAACAATGAAACAGAATGGGTAGAGGTACTCTCATTGCTTGACACTCACGAACTTAGCGCAGTGATTCGTTCAAACAAACTACACACATTTAGTGCATGAAGCAAACTGCACCTGTTGATTCAATGAGTAGAGGTTTTCTCTTTCATTCAATGTCTCGAGCTTAACTCTTTAATTCAATGAAACAACCTGCATACACACATTCATTATTTCATATTTCAATCATTGACTCAAAGATTCGAATGTAATTCAATGATTTAATTATGCAAACTTCACTCATTAATGGAATGTATTTAACTGCATTCTTTCAATCAATGAACCAAACTGCAATCATTCATTCGCTGAGAAACATTCATTTCCAATGAATCGAGTTTTGGCCATGCATTCAATGAAAGAAACTGCATGCATTCATTCTATGAAACTGACTACACTTCTTAATTCAATAAGTGCAGCCTTTCTCGTTTATTCAATGTCTCGAGGCTAACGCTTTCATTCACTGAAACAAACTGCACGCATCCATTCAATGAAACTGACTGCACGTATTAATTCAATGAGTAGAGCTTCTCTCATTCGTTGAATATGTCAATTTTAACGATTTCAAACTGCATTCATTGAATCAAACTTCAAGGATTGCCCCAAGGAATCAGACGTAACAATGAAACAAACTTAACACACTTATTCAGTGAATCAAACTGCACACGTTCATTCAATGAAAGAGACTGCACTTGTCAATTCAATGAGTACAGCTCCTCTAATTCATTCAAAGCCACAAGCTTCAAACATTGTCTCAATCAAACTACAAAACATTCACTCCTTGACACCTGCTATTAGAACTTCTCTTATTCATGCTATGTGTCAAGTTCAACGCTTTCATTCTACTGCATTCATTCAATCATTGAATCAAACTACAATCATTGATTCAATGCATCAAACCTTATTCCTTGTTGCAATGGAACAAACGTAACTCAGTTATATACTGAATCCTACTGCGCATGTGCATTCAATGAAACAACTACACGCATTCATTCAATGATACTGATTGCACGTCTTAAATCAATGAGTGGAGCTTCGTTCAATGCGTCAAGCTTAACGCTTTGATTCAATGAAACCAACTGCATTCATTGATTCATTGAATCAAACTTCAAACATTGATTCAATGAATCAAACCTTATTCATTGTTTCTATGAAAGAAACTTACTGAATGAATCAAACTGCACAAGTTCATTCAATCAAAGAGACTACACTTGTCAATTCAATGAGTACAGCTACTCTCATTCATTGAATACCACAAGCTTCATGCACTGTCTCAATCGAACTGCACACATTCACTCCATGAGTAAAATTGCACGTGTCATTTCAATGAGTGGAGCTTCTCTCATTCCTTCAATGTGTTAAGCTTAACGCTTTAATTCAATGAAACAACCTGCATTCATTGAATCATTGAATCAAAGTACCATTATTGATTCCATGAATCATACCTTTATTCCTTGTTTCAATGTAACAAACTTTTTATTACTACACTCGTTCATTCAATGAAACAGACTGCACATGATAATTCAATGAGTAGACGTACTCTCATTCGTTTACTGCCACAAGCTTAACGCATTGATACAAAGAAGCAAACTACACGTGTTCATTCTACGAGTGTAGTTTTTCTCTTTCATTCAATGTCTCGAGCATAACTCTTTTTTTCAATGAAACAACCTACATTCACTCGTTCATTATTTATTGATTTAATTATGCGACCTTCACTCATTTATGGGGTGAAAATAAGTGCATTCATTCAATCAATGAATCAAACTGCAATCATTCATTCGATGAGAAACACTGCAAGTAGTTTCAAATGAATCGAGCATTTGCCATTCATTCAATGGAATAAACTTCACGCGTTCATACAATGAAACAAACTGCATGTATGAAACAGACTGCAATGAAACAATGAAACATAATGGGTAGAGGTACTCTCATTGCTTGACACCCACAAACTTAGCGCAGTGATTCGTTCAAACAAACTACACACGTTTAGTGCATGAAGCAAACTGCACCTGTTGATTCAATGAGTAGAGGTTTTCTCTTTCATTCAATGTCTCGAGCTTAACTCTTTAATTCAATGAAACAACCCGCATACACACATTCATTATTTCATATTTCAATCATTGACTCAAAGATTCGAATGTAATTCAATGATTTAATTATGCAAACTTCACTCATTAATGGAATGTATTTAACTGCATTCTTTCAATCAATGAACCAAACTGCAATCATTCATTCGCTGAGAAACATTCATTTCCAATGAATCGAGTTTTGGCCATGCATTCAATGAAAGAAACTGCATGCATTCATTCTATGAAACTGACTACACTTCTTAATTCAATAAGTGCAGCCTTTCTCGTTTATTCAATGTCTCGAGGCTAACGCTTTCATTCACTGAAACAAACTGCACGCATCCATTCAATGAAACTGACTGCACGTATTAATTCAATGAGTAGAGCTTCTCTCATTCGTTGAATATGTCAAGTTTAACGATTTCAAACTGCATTCATTGAATCAAACTTCAAGGATTGCCCCAAGGAATCAACGTAACAATGAAACAAACTTAACACACTTATTCAGTGAATCAAACTGCACACGTTCATTCAATGAAAGAGACTGCACTTGTCAATTCAATGAGTACAGCTCCTCTAATTCATTCAAAGCCACAAGCTTCAAACATTGTCTCAATCAAACTACAAAACATTCACTCCTTGACACATGCTATTAGAACTTCTCTTATTCATGCTATGTGTCAAGTTCAACGCTTTCATTCTACTGCATTCATTCAATCATTGAATCAAACTACAATCATTGATTCAATGCATCAAACCTTATTCCTTGTTGCAATGGAACAAACGTAACTCAGTTATATACTGAATCCTACTGCGCATGTGCATTCAATGAAACAACTACACGCATTCATTCAATGATACTGATTGCACGTCTTAAATCAATGAGTGGAGCTTCGTTCAATGCGTCAAGCTTAACGCTTTGATTCAATGAAACCAACTGCATTCATTGATTCATTGAATCAAACTTCAAACATTGATTCAATGAATCAAACCTTATTCATTGTTTCTATGAAAGAAACTTACTGAATGAATCAAACTGCACAAGTTCATTCAATCAAAGAGACTACACTTGTCAATTCAATGAGTACAGCTACTCTCATTCATTGAATACCACAAGCTTCATGCACTGTCTCAATCGAACTGCACACATTCACTCCATGAGTAAAATTGCACGTGTCATTTCAATGAGTGGAGCTTCTCTCATTCCTTCAATGTGTTAAGCTTAACGCTTTAATTCAATGAAACAACCTGCATTCATTGAATCATTGAATCAAAGTACCATTATTGATTCCATGAATCATACCTTTATTCCTTGTTTCAATGTAACAAACTTTTTATTACTACACTCGTTCATTCAATGAAACAGACTGCACATGATAATTCAATGAGTAGACGTACTCTCATTCGTTTACTGCCACAAGCTTAACGCATTGATACAAAGAAGCAAACTACACGTGTTCATTCTACGAGTGTAGTTTTTCTCTTTCATTCAATGTCTCGAGCATAACTCTTTTTTTCAATGAAACAACCTACTCGTTCATTATTTCATATTTCAATCTTTGATTCAAAGAATCGATTGTAATTTATTGATTTAATTATGCGACCTTCACTCATTTATGGGGTGAAAATAAGTGCATTCATTCAATCAATGAATCAAACTGCAATCATTCATTCGATGAGAAACACTGCAAGTAGTTTCAAATGAATCGAGCATTTGCCATTCATTCAATGGAATAAACTTCACGCGTTCATACAATGAAACAAACTGCATGTATGAAACAGACTGCAATGAAACAATGAAACAGAATGGGTAGAGGTACTCTCATTGCTTGACACCCACAAACTTAGCGCAGTGATTCGTTCAAACAAACTACACACATTTAGTGCATGAAGCAAACTGCAACTGTTGATTCAATGAGTAGAGGTTTTCTCTTTCATTCAATGTCTCGAGCTTAACTCTTTAATTCAATGAAACAACCTGCATACACACATTCATTATTTCATATTTCAATCATTGACTCAAAGATTCGAATGTAATTCAATGATTTAATTATGCAAACTTCACTCATTAATGGAATGTATTTAACTGCATTCTTTCAATCAATGAACCAAACTGCAATCATTCATTCGCTGAGAAACATTCATTTCCAATGAATCGAGTTTTGGCCATGCATTCAATGAAAGAAACTGCATGCATTCATTCTATGAAACTGACTACACTTCTTAATTCAATAAGTGCAGCCTTTCTCGTTTATTCAATGTCTCGAGGCTAACGCTTTCATTCACTGAAACAAACTGCACGCATCCATTCAATGAAACTGACTGCACGTATTAATTCAATGAGTAGAGCTTCTCTCATTCGTTGAATATGTCAAGTTTAACGATTTCAAACTGCATTCATTGAATCAAACTTCAAGGATTGCCCCAAGGAATCAGACGTAACAATGACACAAACTTATCACACTTATTCAGTGAATCAAACTGCACACGTTCATTCAATGAAAGAGACTGCACTTGTCAATTCAATGAGTACAGCTCCTCTAATTCATTCAAAGCCACAAGCTTCAAACATTGTCTCAATCAAACTACAAAACATTCACTCCTTGACACCTGCTATTAGAACTTCTCTTATTCATGCTATGTGTCAAGTTCAACGCTTTCATTCTACTGCATTCATTCAATCATTGAATCAAACTACAATCATTGATTCAATGCATCAAACCTTATTCCTTGTTGCAATGGAACAAACGTAACTCAGTTATATACTGAATCCTACTGCGCATGTGCATTCAATGAAACAACTACACGCATTCATTCAATGATACTGATTGCACGTCTTAAATCAATGAGTGGAGCTTCGTTCAATGCGTCAAGCTTAACGCTTTGATTCAATGAAACCAACTGCATTCATTGATTCATTGAATCAAACTTCAAACATTGATTCAATGAATCAAACCTTATTCATTGTTTCTAAGAAAGAAACTTACTGAATGAATCAAACTGCACAAGTTCATTCAATCAAAGAGACTACACTTGTCAATTCAATGAGTACAGCTACTCTCATTCTTTGAATACCACAAGCTTCATGCACTGTCTCAATCGAACTGCACACATTCACTCCATGAGTAAAATTGCACGTGTCATTTCAATGAGTGGAGCTTCTCTCATTCCTTCAATGTGTTAAGCTTAACGCTTTAATTCAATGAAACAACCTGCATTCATTGAATCATTGAATCAAAGTACCATTATTGATTCCATGAATCATACCTTTATTCCTTGTTTCAATGTAACAAACTTTTTATTACTACACTCGTTCATTCAATGAAACAGACTGCACATGATAATTCAATGAGTAGACGTACTCTCATTCGTTTACTGCCACAAGCTTAACGCATTGATACAAAGAAGCAAACTACACGTGTTCATTCTACGAGTGTAGTTTTTCTCTTTCATTCAATGTCTCGAGCATAACTCTTTTTTTCAATGAAACAACCTACATTCACTCGTTCATTATTCATATTTCAATCTTTGATTCAAAGAATCGATTGTAATTTATTGATTTAATTATGCGACCTTCACTCATTTATGGGGTGAAAATAAGTGCATTCATTCAATCAATGAATCAAACTGCAATCATTCATTCGATGAGAAACACTGCAAGTAGTTTCAAATGAATCGAGCATTTGCCATTCATTCAATGGAATAAACTTCACGCGTTCATACAATGAAACAAACTGCATGTATGAAACAGACTGCAATGAAACAATGAAACAGAATGGGTAGAGGTACTCTCATTGCTTGACACCCACAATCTTAGCGCAGTGATTCGTTCAAACAAACTACACACATTTAGTGCATGAAGCAAACTGCACCTGTTGATTCAATGAGTAGAGGTTTTCTCTTTCATTCAATGTCTCGAGCTTAACTCTTTAATTCAATGAAACAACCCGCATACACACATTCATTATTTCATATTTCAATCATTGACTCAAAGATTCGAATGTAATTCAATGATTTAATTATGCAAACTTCACTCATTAATGGAATGTATTTAACTGCATTCTTTCAATCAATGAACCAAACTGCAATCATTCATTCGCTGAGAAACATTCATTTCCAATGAATCGAGTTTTGGCCATGCATTCAATGAAAGAACTGCATGCATTCATTCTATGAAACTGACTACACTTCTTAATTCAATAAGTGCAGCCTTTCTCGTTTATTCAATGTCTCGAGGCTAACGCTTTCATTCACTGAAACAAACTGCACGCATCCATTCAATGAAACTGACTGCACGTATTAATTCAATGAGTAGAGCTTCTCTCATTCGTTGAATATGTCAAGTTTAACGATTTCAAACTGCATTCATTGAATCAAACTTCAAGGATTGCCCCAAGGAATCAGACGTAACAATGAAACAAACTTAACACACTTATTCAGTGAATCAAACTGCACACGTTCATTCAATGAAAGAGACTGCACTTGTCAATTCAATGAGTACAGCTCCTCTAATTCATTCAAAGCCACAAGCTTCAAACCTTGTCTCAATCAAACTACAAAACATTCACTCCTTGACACCTGCTATTAGAACTTCTCTTATTCATGCTATGTGTCAAGTTCAACGCTTTCATTCTACTGCATTCATTCAATCATTGAATCAAACTACAATCATTGATTCAATGCATCAAACCTTATTCCTTGTTGCAATGGAACAAACGTAACTCAGTTATATACTGAATCCTACTGCGCATGTGCATTCAATGAAACAACTACACGCATTCATTCAATGATACTGATTGCACGTCTTAAATCAATGAGTGGAGCTTCGTTCAATGCGTCAAGCTTAACGCTTTGATTCAATGAAACCAACTGCATTCATTGATTCATTGAATCAAACTTCAAACATTGATTCAATGAATCAAACCTTATTCATTGTTTCTATGAAAGAAACTTACTGAATGAATCAAACTGCACAAGTTCATTCAATCAAAGAGACTACACTTGTCAATTCAATGAGTACAGCTACTCTCATTCATTGAATACCACAAGCTTCATGCACTGTCTCAATCGAACTGCACACATTCACTCCATGAGTAAAATTGCACGTGTCATTTCAATGAGTGGAGCTTCTCTCATTCCTTCAATGTGTTAAGCTTAACGCTTTAATTCAATGAAACAACCTGCATTCATTGAATCATTGAATCAAAGTACCATTATTGATTCCATGAATCATACCTTTATTCCTTGTTTCAATGTAACAAACTTTTATTACTACACTCGTTCATTCAATGAAACAGACTGCACATGATAATTCAATGAGTAGACGTACTCTCATTCGTTTACTGCCACAAGCTTAACGCATTGATACAAAGAAGCAAACTACACGTGTTCATTCTACGAGTGTAGTTTTTCTCTTTCATTCAATGTCTCGAGCATAACTCTTTTTTTCAATGAAACAAACTCACTCGTTCATTATTTCATATTTCAATCTTTGATTCAAAGAATCGATTGTAATTTATTGATTTAATTATGCGACCTTCACTCATTTATGGGGTGAAAATAAGTGCATTCATTCAATCAATGAATCAAACTGCAATCATTCATTCGATGAGAAACACTGCAAGTAGTTTCAAATGAATCGAGCATTTGCCATTCATTCAATGGAATAAACTTCACGCGTTCATACAATGAAACAAACTGCATGTATGAAACAGACTGCAATGAAACAATGAAACAGAATGGGTAGAGGTACTCTCATTGCTTGACACCCACAATCTTAGCGCAGTGATTCGTTCAAACAAACTACACACATTTAGTGCATGAAGCAAACTGCACCTGTTGATTCAATGAGTAGAGGTTTTCTCTTTCATTCAATGTCTCGAGCTTAACTCTTTAATTCAATGAAACAACCTGCATACACACATTCATTATTTCATATTTCAATCATTGACTCAAAGATTCGAATGTAATTCAATGATTTAATTATGCAAACTTCACTCATTAATGGAATGTATTTAACTGCATTCTTTCAATCAATGAACCAAACTGCAATCATTCATTCGCTGAGAAACATTCATTTCCAATGAATCGAGTTTTGGCCATGCATTCAATGAAAGAAACTGCATGCATTCATTCTATGAAACTGACTACACTTCTTAATTCAATAAGTGCAGCCTTTCTCGTTTATTCAATGTCTCGAGGCTAACGCTTTCATTCACTGAAACAAACTGCACGCATCCATTCAATGAAACTGACTGCACGTATTAATTCAATGAGTAGAGCTTCTCTCATTCGTTGAATATGTCAAGTTTAACGATTTCAAACTGCATTCATTGAATCAAACTTCAAGGATTGCCCCAAGGAATCAGACGTAACAATGAAACAAACTTAACACACTTATTCAGTGAATCAAACTGCACACGTTCATTCAATGAAAGAGACTGCACTTGTCAATTCAATGAGTACAGCTCCTCTAATTCATTCAAAGCCACAAGCTTCAAACATTGTCTCAATCAAACTACAAAACATTCACTCCTTGACACCTGCTATTAGAACTTCTCTTATTCATGCTATGTGTCAAGTTCAACGCTTTCATTCTACTGCATTCATTCAATCATTGAATCAAACTACAATCATTGATTCAATGCATCAAACCTTATTCCTTGTTGCAATGGAACAAACGTAACTCAGTTATATACTGAATCCTACTGCGCATGTGCATTCAATGAAACAACTACACGCATTCATTCAATGATACTGATTGCACGTCTTAAATCAATGAGTGGAGCTTCGTTCAATGCGTCAAGCTTAACGCTTTGATTCAATGAAACCAACTGCATTCATTGATTCATTGAATCAAACTTCAAACATTGATTCAATGAATCAAACCTTATTCATTGTTTCTATGAAAGAAACTTACTGAATGAATCAAACTGCACAAGTTCATTCAATCAAAGAGACTACACTTGTCAATTCAATGAGTACAGCTACTCTCATTCATTGAATACCACAAGCTTCATGCACTGTCTCAATCGAACTGCACACATTCACTCCATGAGTAAAATTGCACGTGTCATTTCAATGAGTGGAGCTTCTCTCATTCCTTCAATGTGTTAAGCTTAACGCTTTAATTCAATGAAACAACCTGCATTCATTGAATCATTGAATCAAAGTACCATTATTGATTCCATGAATCATACCTTTATTCCTTGTTTCAATGTAACAAACTTTTTATTACTACACTCGTTCATTCAATGAAACAGACTGCACATGATAATTCAATGAGTAGACGTACTCTCATTCGTTTACTGCCACAAGCTTAACGCATTGATACAAAGAAGCAAACTACACGTGTTCATTCTACGAGTCTAGTTTTTCTCTTTCATTCAATGTCTCGAGCATAACTCTTTTTTCAATGAAACAACCTACATTCACTCGTTCATTATTTCATATTTCAATCTTTGATTCAAAGAATCGATTGTAATTTATTGATTTAATTATGCGACCTTCACTCATTTATGGGGTGAAAATAAGTGCATTCATTCAATCAATGAATCAAACTGCAATCATTCATTCGATGAGAAACACTGCAAGTAGTTTCAAATGAATCGAGCATTTGCCATTCATTCAATGGAATAAACTTCACGCGTTCATACAATGAAACAAACTGCATGTATGAAACAGACTGCAATGAAACAATGAAACAGAATGGGTAGAGGTACTCTCATTGCTTGACACCCACAATCTTAGCGCAGTGATTCGTTCAAACAAACTACACACGTTTAGTGCATGAAGCAAACTGCACCTGTTGATTCAATGAGTAGAGGTTTTCTCTTTCATTCAATGTCTCGAGCTTAACTCTTTAATTCAATGAAACAACCTGCATACACACATTCATTATTTCATATTTCAATCATTGACTCAAAGATTCGAATGTAATTCAATGATTTAATTATGCAAACTTCACTCATTAATGGAATGTATTTAACTGCATTCTTTCAATCAATGAACCAAACTGCAATCATTCATTCGCTGAGAAACATTCATTTCCAATGAATCGAGTTTTGGCCATGCATTCAATGAAAGAAACTGCATGCATTCATTCTATGAAACTGACTACACTTCTTAATTCATAAGTGCAGCCTTTCTCGTTTATTCAATGTCTCGAGGCTAACGCTTTCATTCACTGAAACAAACTGCACGCATCCATTCAATGAAACTGACTGCACGTATTAATTCAATGAGTAGAGCTTCTCTCATTCGTTGAATATGTCAAGTTTAACGATTTCAAACTGCATTCATTGAATCAAACTTCAAGGATTGCCCCAAGGAATCAACGTAACAATGAAACAAACTTAACACACTTATTCAGTGAATCAAACTGCACACGTTCATTCAATGAAAGAGACTGCACTTGTCAATTCAATGAGTACAGCTCCTCTAATTCATTCAAAGCCACAAGCTTCAAACATTGTCTCAATCAAACTACAAAACATTCACTCCTTGACACCTGCTATTAGAACTTCTCTTATTCATGCTATGTGTCAAGTTCAACGCTTTCATTCTACTGCATTCATTCAATCATTGAATCAAACTACAATCATTGATTCAATGCATCAAACCTTATTCCTTGTTGCAATGGAACAAACGTAACTCAGTTATATACTGAATCCTACTGCGCATGTGCATTCAATGAAACAACTACACGCATTCATTCAATGATACTGATTGCACGTCTTAAATCAATGAGTGGAGCTTCGTTCAATGCGTCAAGCTTAACGCTTTGATTCAATGAAACCAACTGCATTCATTGATTCATTGAATCAAACTTCAAACATTGATTCAATGAATCAAACCTTATTCATTGTTTCTATGAAAGAAACTTACTGAATGAATCAAACTGCACAAGTTCATTCAATCAAAGAGACTACACTTGTCAATTCAATGAGTACAGCTACTCTCATTCATTGAATACCACAAGCTTCATGCACTGTCTCAATCGAACTGCACACATTCACTCCATGAGTAAAATTGCACGTGTCATTTCAATGAGTGGAGCTTCTCTCATTCCTTCAATGTGTTAAGCTTAACGCTTTAATTCAATGAAACAACCTGCATTCATTGAATCATTGAATCAAAGTACCATTATTGATTCCATGAATCATACCTTTATTCCTTGTTTCAATGTAACAAACTTTTTATTACTACACTCGTTCATTCAATGAAACAGACTGCACATGATAATTCAATGAGTAGACGTACTCTCATTCGTTTACTGCCACAAGCTTAACGCATTGATACAAAGAAGCAAACTACACGTGTTCATTCTACGAGTCTAGTTTTTCTCTTTCATTCAATGTCTCGAGCATAACTCTTTTTTTCAATGAAACCAAATTCACTCGTTCATTATTTCATATTTCAATCTTTGATTCAAAGAATCGATTGTAATTTATTGATTTAATTATGCGACCTTCACTCATTTATGGGGTGAAAATAAGTGCATTCATTCAATCAATGAATCAAACTGCAATCATTCATTCGATGAGAAACACTGCAAGTAGTTTCAAATGAATCGAGCATTTGCCATTCATTCAATGGAATAAACTTCACGCGTTCATACAATGAAACAAACTGCATGTATGAAACAGACTGCAATGAAACAATGAAACAGAATGGGTAGAGGTACTCTCATTGCTTGACACCCACAAACTTAGCGCAGTGATTCGTTCAAACAAACTACACACATTTAGTGCATGAAGCAAACTGCAACTGTTGAATCAATGAGTAGAGGTTTTCTCTTTCATTCAATGTCTCGAGCTTAACTCTTTAATTCAATGAAACAACCTGCATACACACATTCATTATTTCATATTTCAATCATTGACTCAAAGATTCGAATGTAATTCAATGATTTAATTATGCAAACTTCACTCATTAATGGAATGTATTTAACTGCATTCTTTCAATCAATGAACCAAACTGCAATCATTCATTCGCTGAGAAACATTCATTTCCAATGAATCGAGTTTTGGCCATGCATTCAATGAAAGAAACTGCATGCATTCATTCTATGAAACTGACTACACTTCTTAATTCAATAAGTGCAGCCTTTCTCGTTTATTCAATGTCTCGAGGCTAACGCTTTCATTCACTGAAACAAACTGCACGCATCCATTCAATGAAACTGACTGCACGTATTAATTCAATGAGTAGAGCTTCTCTCATTCGTTGAATATGTCAAGTTTAACGATTTCAAACTGCATTCATTGAATCAAACTTCAAGGATTGCCCCAAGGAATCAGACGTAACAATGAAACAAACTTAACACACTTATTCAGTGAATCAAACTGCACACGTTCATTCAATGAAAGAGACTGCACTTGTCAATTCAATGAGTACAGCTCCTCTAATTCATTCAAAGCCACAAGCTTCAAACATTGTCTCAATCAAACTACAAAACATTCACTCCTTGACACCTGCTATTAGAACTTCTCTTATTCATGCTATGTGTCAAGTTCAACGCTTTCATTCTACTGCATTCATTCAATCATTGAATCAAATACAATCATTGATTCAATGCATCAAACCTTATTCCTTGTTGCAATGGAACAAACGTAACTCAGTTATATACTGAATCCTACTGCGCATGTGCATTCAATGAAACAACTACACGCATTCATTCAATGATACTGATTGCACGTCTTAAATCAATGAGTGGAGCTTCGTTCAATGCGTCAAGCTTAACGCTTTGATTCAATGAAACCAACTGCATTCATTGATTCATTGAATCAAACTTCAAACATTGATTCAATGAATCAAACCTTATTCATTGTTTCTATGAAAGAAACTTACTGAATGAATCAAACTGCACAAGTTCATTCAATCAAAGAGACTACACTTGTCAATTCAATGAGTACAGCTACTCTCATTCATTGAATACCACAAGCTTCATGCACTGTCTCAATCGAACTGCACACATTCACTCCATGAGTAAAATTGCACGTGTCATTTCAATGAGTGGAGCTTCTCTCATTCCTTCAATGTGTTAAGCTTAACGCTTTAATTCAATGAAACAACCTGCATTCATTGAATCATTGAATCAAAGTACCATTATTGATTCCATGAATCATACCTTTATTCCTTGTTTCAATGTAACAAACTTTTTATTACTACACTCGTTCATTCAATGAAACAGACTGCACATGATAATTCAATGAGTAGACGTACTCTCATTCGTTTACTGCCACAAGCTTAACGCATTGATACAAAGAAGCAAACTACACGTGTTCATTCTACGAGTGTAGTTTTTCTCTTTCATTCAATGTCTCGAGCATAACTCTTTTTTTTCAATGAAACAACCTACATTCACTCGTTCATTATTTCATATTTCAATCTTTGATTCAAAGAATCGATTGTAATTTATTGATTTAATTATGCGACCTTCACTCATTTATGGGGTGAAAATAAGTGCATTCATTCAATCAATGAATCAAACTGCAATCATTCATTCGATGAGAAACACTGCAAGTAGTTTCAAATGAATCGAGCATTTGCCATTCATTCAATGGAATAAACTTCACGCGTTCATACAATGAAACAAACTGCATGTATGAAACAGACTGCAATGAAACAATGAAACAGAATGGGTAGAGGTACTCTCATTGCTTGACACCCACAATCTTAGCGCAGTGATTCGTTCAAACAAACTACACACATTTAGTGCATGAAGCAAACTGCACCTGTTGATTCAATGAGTAGAGGTTTTCTCTTTCATTCAATGTCTCGAGCTTAACTCTTTAATTCAATGAAACAACCTGCATACACACATTCATTATTTCATATTTCAATCATTGACTCAAAGATTCGAATGTAATTCAATGATTTAATTATGCAAACTTCACTCATTAATGGAATGTATTTAACTGCATTCTTTCAATCAATGAACCAAACTGCAATCATTCATTCGCTGAGAAACATTCATTTCCAATGAATCGAGTTTTGGCCATGCATTCAATGAAAGAAAGAAACTGCATGCATTCATTCTATGAAACTGACTACACTTCTTAATTCAATAAGTGCAGCCTTTCTCGTTTATTCAATGTCTCGAGGCTAACGCTTTCATTCACTGAAACAAACTGCACGCATCCATTCAATGAAACTGACTGCACGTATTAATTCAATGAGTAGAGCTTCTCTCATTCGTTGAATATGTCAAGTTTAACGATTTCAAACTGCATTCATTGAATCAAACTTCAAGGATTGCCCCAAGGAATCAAACGTAACAATGAAACAAAACTTAACACACTTATTCAGTGAATCAAACTGCACACGTTCATTCAATGAAAGAGACTGCACTTGTCAATTCAATGAGTACAGCTCCTCTAATTCATTCAAAGCCACAAGCTTCAAACATTGTCTCAATCAAACTACAAAACATTCACTCTT
Source organism: Hemiscyllium ocellatum (assembly GCF_020745735.1). NCBI lineage: Eukaryota > Metazoa > Chordata > Chondrichthyes > Orectolobiformes > Hemiscylliidae > Hemiscyllium > Hemiscyllium ocellatum. The sequence goes on along the minus strand of NC_083413.1, from coordinate 84,029,115 downwards.
GATGCACCTGCTATTAGAACTTCTTTATTCATGCTATGTGTCAAGTTCAACGCTTTCATTCTACTGCATTCATTCAATCATTGAATCAAACTACAATCATTGATTCAATGCATCAAACCTTATTCCTTGTTGCAATGGAACAAACGTAACTCAGTTATATACTGAATCCTACTGCGCATGTGCATTCAATGAAACAACTACACGCATTCATTCAATGATACTGATTGCACGTCTTAAATCAATGAGTGGAGCTTCGTTCAATGCGTCAAGCTTAACGCTTTGATTCAATGAAACCAACTGCATTCATTGATTCATTGAATCAAACTTCAAACATTGATTCAATGAATCAAACCTTATTCATTGTTTCTATGAAAGAAACTTACTGAATGAATCAAACTGCACAAGTTCATTCAATCAAAGAGACTACACTTGTCAATTCAATGAGTACAGCTACTCTCATTCTTGAATACCACAAGCTTCATGCACTGTCTCAATCGAACTGCACACATTCACTCCATGAGTAAAATTGCACGTGTGTCATTTCAATGAGTGGAGCTTCTCTCATTCCTTCATTGTGTTAAGCTTAACGCTTTAATTCAATGAAACAACCTGCATTCATTGAATCATTGAATCAAAGTACCATTATTGATTCCATGAATCATACTTTATTCCTTGTTTCAATGTAACAAACTTTTTATTACTACACTGTTCATTCAATGAAACAGACTGCACATGATAATTCAATGAGTAGACGTACTCTCATTCGTTTACTGCCACAAGCTTAACGCATTGATACAAAGAAGCAAACTACACGTGTTCATTCTACCATTTAGTTTTTCTCTTTCATTCAATGTCTCGAGCATAACTCTTTTTTCAATGAAACAACCTACATTCACTCTTCATTATTTCATATTCAATCTTTGATTCAAGAATCGATTGTAATTTATTGATTTAATTATGCGACCTTCACTCATTTATGGGGTGAAAATAAGTGCATTCATTCAATCATGAATCAAACTGCAATCATTCATTCGATGAGAAACACTGCAAGTAGTTTCAAATGAATCGAGCATTTGCCATTCATTAATGGAATAACCACGCGTTCATACAATGAACAAACTGCATTGTTGAAACAGACTGCAATGAACAATGAAACAGAATGGGTAGAGGTACACGCATTGCTTGACACCCACAATC